>NC_142806.1:65690925-65710925 GCF_049724085.1 Artemia sp. Qi Xiang Cuo | reverse complement strand
CGGTAACTTTGAGTGTTCTTAAGTGTTTAAGCTGTATTTCAGGACAAGGAGGAATCTTGAAGATTTTCTTGAAGTATAAGTTCGGATACACCGGCACGCGACAGGCTTCTATATATGAATTCTCACTGTCACTTGTCTTCAAATCGCACATAATTTGAGCCTTGTATTGATTTCATGACGACACCACAGGTTCGATACAACCGCCCTGTGAAAAATATGAATTCTTTCTGAAATTTCTGACTTAGCCTATTCATATCGTTTTTGTGGCCAGACATCGCTGTGCCTGGTTTTCCAACTATAGATTTCATTGCACATTTTTGTTCATCTTTACGTCAAAATTTTTTTTCCATGGCTTTTGCTTAAGCAGTTTGGATTCGTACATCATCTCACACTATCTATACATCAACGACTATTTACGGTTCGATCATCACTTACGTTGAATGAAGCTACAGCAAAACACGATTTCATTATGGAACCACTTATGAAACCGCTTCAAACGCCTTTTGTAAATAGAGTAATTAACACTTGGTATTTTATAGTGAGCCATGTTTCTTTGTAATGTTTCATTCGTCATAGATAAAATTCTGGCAAATCTGAGTTCATTAACTTCATTTTGTTGCGTTGAAAGCAACAAAACGCTGTAAGCCTACTGGTTTTTATTCTGTCGTATCTCACAACAAGTAGATTTAACCTACTGGAAAATAAAACTTCTTTTAAAATTTTAAGGAATTTTTCTAGTTTAAAGTAAAAAAATTAAATTTTTGATTAAAAACAATAAAATTTTTGATGCTTACATATATCTTGTCAATCTTTTGTTTCTTGTGTTATTTTGCCTGCATCATAGACACTTAAAACGATACAACCACTAATAAAGCAAATATGATGTATGTATTCTTTTCGAATGTATTCATAAATATGACGTCATTTACATAATTATTTGTGCCAAAATTATGGCTGTTAACGAATTTTCTCAGACTTCTAACCTATCTAGATCGTTTTTTTTTGCAAGAATATCCCAAGATACTAATTTTCGAAAAAAATATAGAGCCGTTTTCGGGAAATAGAATATATAAATTTTTTTCTCCATTTTTTTTTATAATAATATCCATTATTGTAAGACCCATAGCAGCCGCTTATATTTTTGACAAAACAAATTTTGTATTAAAGTCAAAGGGGTTTTAAGGATTTAAAGGTCGTTTACGATTATTTCGAGTGTGGAAAGACCGAAAAGGATATCAGAAATGAAAAATTCTAGGTATTAGCCAAGCAAGGTCAGAGGGGGATGAAAGACAAACATCAGAATGTATCTGTTTGCAATATTTGGTGGTTGAAAGGTCGTATAGTCTGGGGAGACCGAAAATGACATCAGAACTGAAAAATTCCATCACCTAGTTCCCCATTTTTACCCTAGGCGAGTTCAGAAGGGATAAAAATACCATTTGCGATAAAATAATAATATAGTGCATAATTGAAAAAAATATACATAATTGAAAGGTCGAATTCTATTAATTCTAGTCTGTGGAAACCAAAAATGACGTCAGAATTCAAAAATTCCATCGCTTAGTACTCCATTTCCACACAAGCAAGGTCAGAGGAAGATGGAAAATCAGTATTTTAATTAGTGCAGTATTTGATGGATTGAAAGGTCGTTTCCTATTAATTAAAGTCTGTGGAGACAAAAAATGATGTAAGAATTGAAAAATTCCATCACGTAGTTGCATGATTGGAAAAAAAAAGGGTAAATAGATTAATAAGTGATAAACATTTTCTTTTTTAATGTGATTTTCGATCTCCTAGTAATTAAATTATAGTAAATTATCTTTAAATCCAATAAATTTTGCATAAGATTAAACTCGTAATGCCCCCCCCTTCCCTAAAAAAAGGTGTATTTCTGAATGTCCCATTTTTGTAATGTTATTAAGCAAACTTTCCTAGACATTTTGGTATCAAAAACATTTCTATTGCTCAAAATGAAAAGTTTTTGGCCTTTTTTCTTAGTTTTACTGGACAGCTTTTGGTTTTCCCGAGTACATATAATGACCAATCCGATAATAGAACCCATTAGCAGATACCCGCCGGAATGAAAATCGTTGGTAAAACCTACGTTTCTACGGATATTTTTCTCTAAACACTGACATGAAAATTCAGTATCCAAAAAATTTCCAAGTAAATCCATGTAAATACTCTGTCTTGGGAGCCTCTTTTGATGTCAAACAACTAAACTAGGAAATTCTGTTTATTAATTTAAAGGATATACCAGGATATTCACGAAAAAAAGAAAGATAAACAATGTAAAAAAAATAAATTGAAATATACAGAGTTTTTTTGTCAGCGTTCAAGTTTCAGATTAGTTAAAAAAAAACAAGCAAAAGTATTCCCCTAGATGAACGAATCAATTATTATTTAGATAAATTATTAAGTAGAGTACAAGAAAATATAATTTTCAAGGCAACCTTCAGGGTTAATTTGGCAGTGTTGTTGCTAACCTTTGCAATGGTAAGTCCATCAAGCTGAATTTTTTTTATGAAGAAGGTAAAAGACTCACATCCAGGATACATGGTGATCCAGTAGCAAAATTTTCAATCAGATAAACATAATAAAATTAAATAAGACAATGCTATAAGTAACAATACTCAATGGCCTGTAACTTAATTGAAAAAAAGAAAATAGTTAAAATACAAAATCGTAGATATATTTCAAAATATATTCTTGCACATGAATAACCTAAAAAAAAGTTCCCTTGCAAGCACACAAAGCAATCTATTACACTTCAAACTCAATTATGACTAAAAAAGTCAGTGGCACAATCAGAGGAAGGGTACAATTAAAACAGACCAGGAGAAGGAATGGTTTAGGGTTGAAAAAGCAAAACAAGTGAAATATCTAGAAGGGTTAATCTAGTTCGGTGCCTTTGAGTGTATATCTTAAATAACCCCAATTAAACTGGTGTGTCAGTTATGGACCTCAAAAGCACATACTCAAATATAATACATAGGTTTAATTTTGCTTATTTTTTATCTAGGAAAAACCATCCAAGTTCTATAGTAATACCATATATTTGGATTCAATGTTTGAATCCAGTTGCAAAACGGTTTGAATTTGGATACTTTGATTTACTTACACAGTTAAATGCATTTCAAATGTTTTTGCAGAGGCAGAGCCTTGAATTCACTAGCTGCTGCATCAACTGAGAGTAAATAAGGTGAATAAACTGCATTAACTAAGGTGCCTTTTTAAATTATTATGTCTAATACATTCTTATAAATTATTACTCAAGCAGGTGATATTAATCTTATATGCTTGAGAATTGTCTAATTTTTGTTACTTTTTTTAAGAAAAATTTCTACAATTTACTTCATCTTACAGAGATTTTGTTCATAACTGTCAAAATATTCACACAGAGATGGTGATTTACTGTAAAATAGAACACACCTTTCTGGTTTATTTAATATGAATTTTTTATTCCGGGAAAAAAATAGTCAAAATTTACTTACTATTTACCATTGTAAGTTTGCATCGCTACTCTTGGATAATGATAACGAAAATGTTAAGAAAGCTAAACACAAAGATCGATTGCAAAGTGCTCCAACTTTTTGAAATTTCAACAGATCTCTGGGTTCCTCTATTTTTAGTCATTACTATTTCTATAGCCTTCTTGTTCTTTTCACCCTTTTTCTCTAGCGTTCTTATTCTCTTCATCTTTTTTTGTAGCTTTAAAGATGTAAATTTAGGATAAATTTTTGGATGCTTGCAGTTACTAATAATAATTCTTTCAAAAAAGCAGATTCTTTAGTGTCTGTACAAAGTGCCTCTTCAAGAAAATATTGTATTGCAAACCATACATTTGGATATTTTTATTATGATGCAATATTTCTTTTTCTAATCGATGAGTTTTCATGCACAAGAATTACTATGGAGATGAGTTCAATTTTACCTCTATACATCTGACCCTTCACACCCTGGTCTTGATCTTTATTCAATAGAGGGTTCAAAAGTCTTTTTATACCTCTCATTGGCCGTGTCCCTCCATAAGTTATGTTAGTACAAATAAGAAGAATGCCTTTTCAAAACAGCCAATAGAAAAGGATGAATATAGAAAATGATTATAAAAATTAGGAGAACAGATTAGAGAGACTGAGAGAAAATCAGAGAAAAAGAGAGAAAGAAAGACAAATTTATAAAGAAAATATCTTTTTCTGTCTTTTTTTTATACGGGGGGTTCAAAGGTCTTTTCATAGCTCTCTTTGACCATACCCCCAGATTATATAAATTTTAAATCTGTTTTTATAAAAATACTTTTAAGTAAGAGATGTTTATTGTAAATTATAAAGTAGAATGCCCTTTCCTATAATTCGTTGATGTATGACGGTTCAGATTCGATTTATCAGAAAATTCTCTCTCGCGTGTATGCACTCTTTGGTGACGATACAAACTGCGAGATTGAGTAAAACACTTTTTGCACGAATCACACTTAAACGGTTTCTCACGCGTATGCACTCTTTGGTGAAGATTCAAATTGCTTGATCGAGTAAAACACTTTTTGCAGAAATCACATTTAAACGGCTTCTCACCTGTATGCAATCTTTGATGGTTATTCAAATGGTTTGATTGAGTAAAACACTTTTTGCACAAATCACATTTAAAAGGTTTATCACTTGTATGCAGTCTTTGATGTTCTTTCAAACTGCTCAGGTGGGTAAAGCTCTTCTGACATACAACACACATAAACGGTTTTTCTCCCGTATGAACTCTTTGATGATGATTCCAAAAGTGAATGAAAAGGAAATCTTTTATCGCATATATTGCACTGAAAATCTTTATATATATTATATATATTATATTATCTATATATTATATATTATCTATATATTATATATATATATATATATATATATATATATATATATATATATATATATATATATATATATATATATATATATATATATATATATTATATATATATATATATATATATATATATATATATATATATATATATATATATATATATATATATATATATATATATATATATATATATATATATATATATATATATATTTGAGATATACCTTGACGGTCAAAAGATGTGACGCCTAATTCCTGGGTATCGGATTGAAGTTTACAAGGTCCTGAAAACTTAGGAAAACTAACCAAAGTAATATCTTCACGTTTAGGAAGCAAAAGAAGGTTTGGAACGCCAAAGACTTCTTCATTGTGACTTGGTAAAGCATATTCAACTTCTAAAACAATATATAAATGAAATTGACATTAAAAAAAATAAACAATAAAGTTTACTAAACAAAACCAACAAAATATCTTTTTTTATACCTTAGTCATGAGAATTGATAAAAATAAGCTGTGAAAAAAGCACTGTTAGTTTTCAGGCTCTGTGAAATTTTAGTATTTGCTTTTTTTTTCAGATCACTTAGTATGGAAGAACCTGTGCTTGATACTTCGGACCCAACAGAGAATGAAATTTTGAGTGTTCTTTTGAATATTTAAAATTGATTTGTCAACCAGCCGTCACTTTACTGAAAAAAGAAAAAAAAATACAAAGCAAATGAACATAGATTGTCAGTTTAATATGCATATACTGATATTTATTCCTTAAAATCTTGAATTTTTTTATTTATTTAACTAAAATGTGGAAAAGGTTAAGACGTATTTTGTTTTCAGTAAAGCACAAATTATGTTCTGGTCTTGAGGTGGCATGGGGGTTATCAGCCCTACTAATGTTATTTTTTGCTTGTTTTGAGTTTGACTCGGCTATTTATTCTAACATCTGTTGGTTTTGAGTTTCATTTAGTTAGTGATAGTGATTTGTGGTAGTTTTACGCTTGAAAGATTACTTAACTTTATTTCTGTCCATTTTTGGCTTAATGGAACTATTTACTTTTCTTTGAAAAACTTGTTTTGCGGAAATAGTTTTTTGAAATTAATTTCCGTTCATTTTTATTGACATAGTCTTTTTCATGAGAAGTAAATAATATTTTATATCTTTTCGGTTTTTTTCTTAAAGAATCCATAGTTTGGATTGCTATTTGTATGTTGATAGAAACTTTTTCAACAATTTTTAATCATGACACAAATAGTATTTTCTAAGTCAATTTTATACCTCCTCAAGTTGACCCTAAAAATAAAACTTAATATTATTCCCAAAAGATTCTATCCATGCTCTTTGACAACCTGGATACACTTACACTCTATTTATTTATTTAAATTCTAAGAGCAGAAGTAGTAACAGTAGTAGCCACGAAAGCTTCAACTTAATATCCCCAGTCATTCTCGATATATTTCTGAATTGCCTTACTGGCAACCGTATAAAAAATGGTTTGTGAATTACTTTATAGCATATTGGGCCAAGTGAATAATTGATGGGCGTTGAAATGCTCAAAATACCTAAAGATATAATTGCTGGAAAGTTCTGCTATGCTAAACAAAATAGTTGTCTCAATATTTTGACTGGATGTGTTTGGAAAATTAATTCGTTAAGCGGCGGACTGATTGTCCTCCAATCTCTTTTTACTCTTAAAAGGGACACTAGAAGTTTTAACTTTGAATTGAATTAGCTCCTTTAAACGTTTCATGATATTTCTAGCTTGATAATTGATATTTTTAATTGAGCTATTTTTAATATGAGCTCAATTTAATGAGATATTTTTAATATGAGCTCAATTGATAATTGAGCTATTATTTAGCTATTAAATAGCTAAATTTTGATTGGATGTGTTTGGGGAAATGGTGGGCGTGAGGGGGGGATTAGTTGCCCTTCAATCACTTTCAACTATTAAAAAGGGCACTAGCCTTTTCAATTTCGAAACGAATGAGCCCTTTTTGAACTTTCTACAACATCGCTTTCGATAAAAACCTTATATGCCCCCAGGGCATAAATTAAAACCCTAGTCCTGAGGGCTGTGGGGGAGGGGCGGTCATCCTTAAAGACCGAATTTCCAAAGCTTTTAAGTACGTTAAATAAATGACTCTAAAAATTTTGATTGTATGTGTTTGGGGAAAAGGTGGGCGTGAGGGGGTTTAGTTGCCCTCAAATCACTTTTGACTATTAAAAACAGCACTAGCCCTTTGAATTTTCAATCGAATGACCCCTTTTTCAAGTTTCTTCGACAAATATTTCAATAAAAATCTTATATGCCCCCAGGGCATAACTTAAAGTTTCCAAGTAAATATTTCGTCTTGGAAGTCTGTTTTAATGTCAAACAACTAAAATAGGAAATTCTATTTATTAATTTAAAGGATTTACCAGTATATTCACGAAAGAAAAAAAGATAAACACTGTAAGAAGAATAAATTGAAATATACCGTTTTTCTTGTCAGCGTTCAAGTTTTCGATTAGTTAAGAAAAACGAACAAAAGTATTCCCCAAGATGAACGAATCAATTAATGAATTTAAAACAAATAAATTATTTAGTAGAGTACAAGGAAAGAGAATTTGCAGGCAACCTTCAGGGTTAATTTGGCAGTGTTGTTGCTAGCCTTTGCAATGGTAAGTCCATCAAGCTGAATTTTTTTTATGAAGAAGCAAAAAAACTCATATCCAGGATACATGGTGATCCAGTAGCAAAATTTTCAATCAGATATAAACATAATAACAATTAAATAAGACAATGCTATAAATAACAATACTCAATGGCCTGTAACTTAATTGAAAAAAAAGATAATAGTTAAAATATAAAATCGTAGATATATTTCAAATATATATTTGCAATGAATAACCAAAAAAAAGTTCCCTTGCAAGCAAACAGAGCAATCTGTTAGGCTTCAAGCGCAATTATGACTAAAAAAGTCAGTGGCACAATCAGAGTAAGGGTACAACTAAAACAGACCAGAAGAATGAAGGGTTTAGCGGTGAGAAAGCTTCAAAACAAGTGAAATATCTAGAAGGGTTTTTCTAGTTCGGTGCCTTTGAGAGTATATCTTAACTATCCCCAATTAAACAGGTGTCTCAGTCATGGACATCAAAAACAAATACTCATATATAATAAAGAAGTTTAATGTTGCTTATTTTTTATCTAGTAAAAAACATCCAAGTTATTTATGAATATCATATATTTGTATTCAATTTTTTAATCAAGTTGCAAAACAGTTTGAATTTGAATACTTTGATTTATTTACACAGTTAAATGCATTTCAAATGTTTTTACAGAGCCATAGCCTTGAATTCATTAGCTGCTGCATCAGCTAAGAGTGACTAGGGTGAATCAACTGCATCAACTAAGGTGCCTTTTAAAATTATTTAGTCAAATACATTCTTATAAATATTTACTTAAGGAGGTGATATCAATCTTATATGCTTGAGAATTGTCCAATTTTTGGTACTTTTTTTAAAGCTAGATTTCTACAATTTACTTCATCTTACAGAGGTTTTGTTCATTACTGTCAAAATATTCCCAAAAAGATGGTGATTTACTGTAAAATAAAACACACCTCTCTGTGTTTATTTGACATGCATGTTCTTATTCAGGGAAAAAAAATAGTCAAAATTTACTTACTATTTACCATTGTAAGGTTGCATTGCTACTCTTGAATAATGATAACGAAATTGCTAAGAAAGCTAAACACAAAGATCGATAGCAGAGTACTTCAACAAAAATTTCAACAGATATCTGTTTTCCTCTATTTTTATTCATTACTATTTCTATAACCTTTTTGTTCTTTTCATCCTTTTTCTCTAGCGTTCTTATTCTCTTCTTCTTTTTTTGTAGCCTTAAAGATGTAAATTTAGGATAAATTTTGGGATGCTTGCAGTTACTAATAATAATTCTTTCGAAACCGCAGATTCTTTAGTTTCTGTACAAATTGCCTATTCAAGAAAATATTTTATTGCAAACTAAACATTTGGGTATTTTTATTATGATGCAATATTTCTTTTTCTAATTAATACGTTTTCATTCACAAGAACCGCTCTGGAGATGTGTTCCATTTTACCTCTATACATGTGACCCTTCAGACAAAGGTCTTGATTTCTATTCAATAGGGGGTTCAAAAGTCTTTTTATACCTCTCCTTGGCCATGTCCCTACATTGTTTATGTTATTAAAAATAAAAAAAATGTCCTTTCAATACAGCCAAAAAGAAATTATTAATATATAGAGCAATTATAAAAATTAGTATAATATATAAGAGAGACTGAGAGAAAGGCAGAGAAAGATAGAGACACAAAAGATAAATTTATAAAAAAAAAGATCTTTTTCTTTTCTTTTTTTTTATACAGGGAGATCAAAGGTATTTTAATAACTCTACTTGGCCAGACCCCCAGATTATACAGATTTCAAAATATGTTTATATAAAAATAATATTCTGTAAGAGGTTTTTATTGTAAAATATAAACTAGTATGCCCTTTCCTATAAGGGGTTAACTTATGACGGTTCAGAGTCGATTTATAACAAAATTCTCTCTCGCGTGTACGTACTCTTTGGTGACAATACAAACTGCTTGATTGAGTAAAACACTTTTTGCCTGAATCACACTTAAACAGTTTCTCACGCGCATGCACTCTTTGGTAAAGATTCAAACTGCTTGATTGAGTAAAACACTTTTTGCAAAAATCAAATTTAAACGGTTTCTCAACTATATGCAATCTTTGATGGTTGTTCAAATGGTTTGATTGAGTAAAAAAACTTTTTGCACAAATCACATTTAAAAGATTTATCATTATTATGCCGTCTTTGATGTTATTTAAACTGCCCATTTGAGTAAAGCTCTTCTGGCATATATCACATATAAACAGTTTTTCTCCCGAATGAACTCTTTGATGAAGTTTCAAACTGCTGGATTGAGTAAAACACTTTTTGCAAAAATCACATTTATACGGTTTTTCTCCCGTATGAACTCTTTGATGTGATTCCAATTGTGAATGGAAAGGAAATCGTTTATGGCATATATTGCATTCATAGTCTTTTCAGAAATTTTTCTTATGCAAGCCAATGTCAGAATTTGAAGCTTCCATAAGTGCATTGGTATTACTTGATAATGTATCTGCAAATTCTACAATAAAATAAAATAAAGGGGATGAAAAACCTAACACTTTATCATAAGAGTCCTAATCATATAATCACACTTTATCATATATACTAAAGTAGTGATACTCACAAAAAAAATCAAAAAAGAATCTGACAAATTAAGAAAAAATAATTAATAGCCAAACGAGAGGCTTGAAAAGATGCAAGCCTATTGCTGTAAACATTATAAAAACTAAACTTCCAAATTTTAGCTTAAATGCTAAACGGTTTATATTTAAAAACTTTGTGTCTACAACTAAACCGCGGTATGTTGCCCAGCGGCGACTAGAGTACCAGACCTTGCCAACCCAGTAATTGTCAATCTCCAGCCCTCTTATGCTGTTGTTTTCAAAATACCAAAATATCTCGAGAACCCAAGTGCTCGTAGGCAGTTTTTGGACATCATTTGCCCCGACTCAGCGTAAATCAGTGAGCTAAGAGAGTTGAAACAGGAATGGAAACTGTATGTCAAATCTAAATCATCTGCTGAGAAGAATGTTGAGAGAATGAAAGCAAGTAAGCATGAGGTTGCTGCCATGTTCAAAGAGAAACTATCTATTGCCCTCCTGAAACAGGTTTCGCCAAAAAGGATTCATACTGATGTAGAATCCCTTGTTCCAAATGCATAAAGGGCAATAGAAATCGGTAACTTTGAGCGTTCTAAAGTGTTTATAAGCTGTATTTCAGGACCAGGAGGGATCTTTAAGATTTTCTTGGAACATGAGTTCGGATACCCCGGCACGCGGCAGGCTTATACGAGCAGGCTCGTATATATGAATTCTCACTGTCACTTGTCTTTAAACCACACATAATTTGAGCCTTTTCTTGATGTCATGACGCCACCACAGGTTCGATACAACCGCCCTGTGAAAAATACAAATTCTTTCTTAAATTTCTGACCTAGCCTATTTATATTGTTTTTGTGGCCAGACATCGCTGTGCCTGGTTTTCCAACTATAGATTTCATTGCACATTTTTTTCATCTTTACCTTAAAAAGTTTTTTCCACGGCTTTTGCCTCAGCAGTTTATATTCATACTTCATCTCACACTATCTATACATCAACGAATATTTACGGTTCGATGATCACTTACGTTGAATGAAGCTAGAGCAAAACACGAGTTCAAGTTTTGAATACGTTTATGAAACTCTTCAGAGAGCAAGTGACGTCTTAAAATATGGCAAACCAACTCATTTGGAATTTGTAGAGGCGACAATGCTATTCGACCAATCAAGCAGCAATCTCCAAATGAATTTCCTTTGTTTGCTACTCTTTCTTTGGGAAAATGCAGGGCTCCAGAGTGAATACAAACAATGTTGAAGGATCCCAATTACTGATATGAAACGCTTGCTGAGTTGATGGCATCATAAGATTTCTTTTTTCCTTTTTCAGAGTTTTTTGAATTGTTGATATCCATTGTTAGGTATAGGTTGTTCATTTTTCCTCTAGGCATTATGAAACTGCTTCAAACGCCTTTTGTAAATAGATTAATTACACTTGGTATTTTATACTGAGCCATAATCCTTTGTAATGTTTCATTCGTCATAGACAGAATACCAGTAAACCTGATTTCATTAAGTTCGTTTTGTTGCGCTTAAAGCAACAAAACGTAAGCCTAATTGTTTTTATTCTGTCGTATCTCACTATCAGTGGATTTAACCTAATGGAAAATAAAACTTCTTTTAAAATTTTCAGGTATTTTTCTAGTTTAAAGTGAAAAATTTTAATTTTTGATGAAACACCATTAATATTTGTGAAGCTTACATATATCTTGTCAATCATTTGTTTCTTGTGTTATTTTGACTGCATCGTAGACACTTAAAACGATACAACCACAACTAAAGCAAATACGATGTATGTATGGTTTTCGCATGTATTCTTAAATATGGCGTCATTTAAATAATTATTTGTGCCAAAATTAAGGCTCTTAACGAATTTATCAGACTTCTGACCTATCTAGATCGTTTTTTACACAAGAATATCCCAAGATACCAATTTTCCAAAAAAAAATATAGGGAGCCGTTTTAGAGAAAAATAATATAAAACTTTTTTTTTTATACATTATAAATTTTTATTATAATAATATCATGTGTTTTAAACCCCTTAGCTGCCGCGTTTCTTTTTGACAAAACCAATGTTTGTATTCCAGTCAATGGGAACTTTCAGTCTTAAGGATTGAAAGGTTGTTTCCTATTATTCCTTGTTTGGAAAGACCAAAAATGACATCAAAATTGGAAAATTCCAGCTATTAGCACCCCATTTCCACTCAAGCAAGGTCAAAGAGGGATGAAATATCGGAATGTATATTTTTGCAATATTTGGTGGTAAAAAGGTCGTATGGTCTTGGGAGACCGAAAATGACATCAGAACTGAAAAATTCCATCACCTAGTTCCCCATTTTTACCTTAGGCGAGTTCAGAAGGGATAAAAATACCATTTGCGATAAAATATTAATATAGTGCATAATTGAAAAAAAATATATAATTGAAAGGTTAAATTCTATTAATTCTATTCTGTGGAGACCAAAAATTACGTCAGAATTAGAAAATTCCATCGCTTAGTACCCCATTTCCACACCAGCAAGGTCAGAGGAAGATGAAAAATCTGTATCTGAACCAGTGCAGTATTTGGTGGCTAGAAAGGTCGTTTCCTATAAATTAAAGTCTGGAGAGACCAAAAATGACGTAAGAATTGAAAAATTCCATCACTTAATTGCATGATTGAAATACAAATGGGTAAATAGAGTAATAAGTGATAAACTTTTTCAGTTTTAATGTGATTTTCGATCTCCTAGGACTTAAATTATAGGAAATGATCTTTCAAGCCAGTAAATGGTGCCTACATTTAAATTTGTCCAGCCAACTCCCACCCCCCCCCCCCCTTTCCCTAAAAAAAGCGCATTTCTGCAAGTCCAATTTTGGTAATGTTATTAAGCAAATTTTCCTAATTATTTTAGTATCAACAACATTTCTATTGCTCAAAATGAAAAGTGTTTTGCCTTTGTTCTTAGTTTGAAGAGAAAACTTTTGATTTTCCCGAGTACATATAATAACCACTCCTATAAAAGAACCCATTAGCAGATACGCGCAGGAATGAAAATCGTTGGTAAAACCATTTTTTTACGGATGGTTTTCTCTAAACACTGCCAAGAAAAAATCTGCATCCAAAAAAAAATTCCAAATAAATCCATGTAAATATTTTCTCTTGGGAGCCTCTTTTGATGTCAAACAACTAAACTAGGAAATTATGTTTAATAATTTAAAGGATATACCAGGATATTTACGAAAAAAAGAAAGATAAAAAACACCGTAAAAAGAATAAATTGAAATATACAGAGTTTTTTTCTGTCAGCGTTCAAGTTTTCGATTAGTTAAAAAAAAAACAAGCAAATGTATTCCCCAGGATGAACGAATCAATTATTATTTAAATAAATTATTTAGTAGAGTACAAGGAAAGAGAATCAGGCACCCTTCACGGTTAATTTGGCAGTGTTGTTGCTAGCCTTTGCCATGGTAAGTCCATCAAGCTGAATTTTTTTAAGAAGAAGCTAAAAGACTCACATCCAGGATACATGGTGATCCAGTAGCAAAATTTTCAATCAGATAAACATAATAAAATTAAATAAGACAATGCTATAAGTAACAATACTCACTGGCCTGTAACTTAATTGAAAAAAAGAAGATAATAGTTCAAATACAAAATCGTTGATATATTTCAAAATATATTCTTGCAATCAATAACCTAAAAAAAAAGGTTCCCTTGCAAGCACACAAAGCAATCTATTACACTTCAAACTCAATTATAACTACAAAAGTCAGTGGCATAATCAAAGGAAGGGTACAATTAAAACAGAGCAGAAGAAGGAATGGTTTAGGGGTGAGAAAGCTTAAAAACAAGTGAAATATCTAGAAGGGTAAATCTAGTTCGGTGCCTTTGAGTGTATATCTTAAATAGCCCCAATTAAACTGGTGTCTCAGTTATGGACCTCAAAAACACATACTCATATATAATACAGAGGTTTAATTTTGCTTATTTTTTCTCTAGGAAAAACCTTCAATTCAATTTTTGAATCCAGCTGCAAAACGGTTTGTATTTGAATTCTTTGATTTATTTACACAGTTTAATGCATTTCAACTGTTTTTACAGAGGCATAGCCTTGAGTTCACTGGCTGCTGCATCAACTAACAGTAACTAAGGTTAAAAAACTGTATGAATTATGGTGCATTTTTAAATAATTTAGTATAATAAAATATTATAAATAAAACTGTTAGTGTTAACTAACTTTAATAAAGGAGCGACCCGGCTCAATGGTAACCGAAACTCTCAAAAACGAAATTTTGATACCAATAGATACATCAAAAGAATCACATTTTAATCCTGATTTCAAATATATAAGTTTCATCAAGTTTAATTTTACCTATCAAAAGTTACGCGCCTGAGAAAATTTGGCTGATTTTCTAAAAAAGGGGGAAAGACCCCCTAAATGTTATAGAACCTTAATGAAAATCACACCATCATATTCAGCGTATCAGAGAACCCTACTATAGAGGTTTCAGGCTCATATCTACAAAAATGTGGAATTTTCAATTTTTTGCCAGAAGAAAGGTCACGGATGTGTGTTTATTTGTTGTTTTTTTTCCCCAGGGGTGGTCGTATCGACCCAGTGGTCCTAGAATATCGTGGGAGGGCTCATTGGAAGGGAAATTAAAAATTCTAGTGCCCTTTTTAAGTGACCAAAAAAATGGAGGGCCACTAGGCCCCCTCCCACGCTCATTTTTTTCCCAAAGTCACCCGATCAAAATTTTGAGATAGCCATTTTGTTCTACATGGTCGAAAATATTATACCTATGTCTTTTAGGATGACTTAATCCCTCGAAGCCCCCCGAGGGAGGGCTGAAAGTTATAAACTTTATCCACTTTTAACATATAGTATTGGTTATTGGAAAGTATACAGACGTTTTCAGGGGGAATTCGTTCGGGTAGGGGGGGTGGGAGGGGGGTCGGGGGTTATCTGGGAGGATCATTTCATGATAGAAGTGTTCCGGGGGGCAGGGAAATTGCTAGGAAGGAGGCACCAGATTTCCCATCATTATTTTAAAAAAAATAAGAAATTAAATATAAAAAAAAATTTTTTAGGAGCAACATCAAAAGTTCAAACGAAAAAAAAAAATATTAGCTATATGATTAGGTTCACTTTCTGGTCAGTGACTCACTCTTTAAGCCAAAGATTTTTTAGTACTTTCATAAGAGCTATTTATTCTAATTAACGGCCTTTGTGATTAAGGGGTCATTTTTAAAGAATTGGAACAAAATTCGAACTTTAGCTTAAAGAGCAAGGTATTGACTAGGGGGCGAACGAACTGAAAGTAAGGAAAGACGTTAAAACTTAAAACGAACAGAAATTATTCCGTATATGAAAGGGGCTCTCCCTCCTCAACCCCTCGCTCTTTACGCTAAAGTTTGACTTTCTCACAACTCAATTTTTTTTAAACAATAAAATTTTGTTTTAATTGCAATTTTTTTTAAATTAACTTTAACAAAATTCACACCATCAGATTCAGCTTATCAACGAACATTATTAAAGAAGCTTCAAACTCCTATCTGCAAAAATGTGAAACTTTGCATTTTTAATTAACTTTAACGAAAATTATACCATCACATTCAGCTTATCAGAGAACCCTATAAAAGAAGTTTCACGCTCCAAACTGCAAAAAGGTGGAAATTTGCATATTTTACTCGAAGAAACATCATGATGTGTGCCCTCCAAAAAATGGAGGGCAACTAGGCCCCCTCCCACGCTCATATTTTTCTCAACGTCACCCACTTAAAATTTTGAGATAGCCATTTTGTTCAGCATAGTCAAAAATCTAATAAATATGTCTTTTAGGATGACTTAATCCCCCACAATTCCCAGGGGAAGGGATGCAAGATATGAACTTTGCCCATTGCTTACATATTGTATTGGTTATTGGGAAGTATACAGACATTTTCAGGAAGGATTTTTTTCTGGTGGGGGGGGCTGGAGGCGGGGGTTACTCGGGAGAATCTTTCCGTGGAGGATGTTTCTTTGGGGTAAGATACATTTCTATGAAGGGTGCGCCGGATTTCCAAGCATTATTTAAAAAATGATCAGAAATTAAATTTTAAAAAAAACGAGTTTTTTCAACTGAAAGTAAGAAGCAACATTAGAACTTAAAACGAACAGAAATTATTAGGTATATGAGGGGGTTTTCCCCAAGTAAATACCTCGCTCTTTACGCTACAGTTTTTTTTAGAGCTTTCAAAAGAGCTATCTATTGTAATTAAAGGGCAATGTGATTCAGGGGTTTGTGAATTAAATTTTTTTTTACTTTTAACGTAAAGAGCGTGGTATTGACTAAGGGGAGAACCCCCTCATATACGTAATAACATATAGGAAAAAAAAAAAAAAAAAAAAAAAAAAAAACAAAAACAAGCGAAACGGCTCAATAGTAATAAAAACTTTTAAAAACGGAATTTTTACGTCAATAAAAGTATCAAAAGAATGGGCTTATAATGGTGCTTCTAAATATATAAATTTTATTAAGTTTAGTATTACTCATCAAAGGCTAAGAGCCTGAGAAAGTTTACCTGATTTTTTAAAGAGGGAGGAAACATCCCCTACAAGTGAAAAATTTTTAATGAAAATCCCACCGTCAGATTCAGCGTATCAGAAAACCCTATTATATAGGTTTCAAGCTCATATCTGCAAAAATCTGCAACTATATCTGCAACGTATTTTTTGCCAGAAGAAAAATATACGAATATAGAAGTTCGTTACCTAACATAATTTGTAAATTCAGAACCTGAATTTATAACGTCAAACGTCGGAACCAAATTTTTAAGTTTGTTTGTCAAGTTTGTAAATGTCAGAACCAAATTTAGAGACAGCCATTTAGCAAAAAAAGAGTAAAATTTTTATGCAAATTTTGTTTACTTATTTAATAAGGTGAGCCAAAATAAAAGCTGTATTAACTAAAAAACGATCAGAAATTTAAAAAAAAAAGTTTTTTAAACTGAAAGTAAGGAGCGACATTATAACTTAAAACGAACATAAATTATTACGTATATTAAAGGGGCTGTCCCCTCCACAACGCCTCGCACTTTACGCTAAAGTTTGACTCTGTCTCACAGCGTTATTTTTTTAAAAAAAAAAAAACTTTAGCTAAAAGCGCGAGGCGTTAAAGGGGGGACAGTCCCTGTCATCTACGTACAAATTTCTGTTCGTTTTAAGTTTTAATGACGCTCCTTACTTTCAGTTTTAAAAACTTGTTTTTTTTATTTAATATTTACTTAAACAGGTGATATCAATCTTATATGCTTGAGAATTGTCTAATTTTTGTTACCTTTTTTAAGCTAGATTTCTACAATTTACTTCATCTTACAGAGTTTTTGTTCATTGCTATCAAAATATTCCATCAGAGATGGTGATTTACTGTAAAATAAAAAACACCTTTCTGTGTTTATTTGATATTAGTGTTTTTATTCAGGTGAAAAAATAGTCAAAATTTACTTACTATTTACCATTGTATGTTTGCATTGCTACTCTTGAATAATGATAACGAAATTGTTAAGAAAGCTAAACTCAAAGATTGATTGCAAAGTGCTCCAACTTTTTGAAATTTCAACAGATATCTGTTTTCCTCTATTTTTATTCATTAATATTTCTATAGCCTTTCTGTTCTTTTCACTCTTTTTCTCTAGCGTTCTTATGCTCTTCCTCTTTTTTTTAGCATTAAAGATGTAAATTTTGGATAAATTTTTGGATGCTTGCAATAACTAATAATAATTCTTTCGAAACCGCAGATTCTTTAGTTTCTGTACAAATTGCCTATTCAAGAAAATATTTTATTGCAAACTAAACATTTGGGTATTTTTATTATGATGCAATATTTCTTTTTCTAATTAATGAGTTTTCATGCACAAGAACCGCTATGGAGATGTGTACAATTTTACCTCTATACATCTGACCCTTCATACCCTGGTTTTGATCTTTATTCAATAGAGTGTTCAAAAGTCTGTTTATACCTCTCATTGGCCGAGTCCCTCCATAAGTTATGTTAGTACAAATAAGAAGAAGGCCTTTTCAAAACAGCCAATAGAATAGGATGAATATAGAAAATGATTATAAAAATTTGGAGAACAGATTAGAGAGACTGAGAGAAAGACAGAAAAAAAGAGAGAAACAAAAGAAAAATTAAAAAAAAAATCTTTTTCTTTTCGTTTTTTATCACGGGGAGTTCAAAGGTCTTTTCATACCTCTCCTTGGCCGTACCCCCAGATTATACAAATTTCAAATCTGTTTATATAAAAATACTATTCTGTAAGAGGTTTTTTATTGTAAACTATAAACTAGGATGCCCTTTCCTATAAGGGGTTAACGTATGACGGTTCAGATTTGATTTATAACAAAATTATCTCTCGCGTGTACGTAATCTTTGGTGACAATTCAAACTGCTTGATTGACTAAAACACTTTATTCACGAATCACACTTAAACAGTTATTAAAGTGTATGTACTCTTTGGTGACGATACAAACTGACTGATTGAGCAAAACACTTTTTTGCAGAAATTATATTTAAACAGTTTCTCACCTGTGTGAAATATTTGATGGTTATTCAAATGGTTTGATTGAGTAAAACACTTTTTGCACAAATCACATTTAAAAGGTTTATCACCTGTATGAAGTCTTTGATGTTCTTTCAAACTGCCCATTAAAGTAAAGCTGTATGAGGGTTCAGATTAGATTTATCAGAAAATTCTCCCTAGCATTCTCTCTCGCGTGTATGCAATCTTTGGTGACGATACAAACTGCTTGATTGAGTAAAACACTTTTTGCACAAATCACATTTAAACAGTTTCTCACCTGTGTGCACTCTTTGATGGTCTTTCAAATTGCACAGCTGAGAAAAGCTCTTGTTACATGAATAACATTTATACGTTTTTTTTCCCGTATGAACTCTTTGATGTGATTCCAATTTTGAATGGAAAGGAAATCGTTTATGGCATATATTGCATTCATAGTCTTTTCTGAACTTTTTCTCATGCAAGCCAATATCAGAATTTGAAGCTTCCATAAGTGCATTGGTATTACTTGATGATGTATCTGCAACTTCTACAATTATATAAAATAAAGGGGATGAAAAACCTAAAACTTTATCATAAGACATTCTCAATCATATATAATAATGTAGTGATAATCACAAAAAAAAATCAATAAAGAATCTGACAAATTAAGAAAAAATAATTAATAGCCAAACGAGAGGCTTGAAACAAAACTCCTTAATTTTAGCTTAAATGCAAAACGGTTTATATTTAAAAACTTTGTGTCTACAACTAAAGCACGGAGCCTATGTTGCCCAGCGGCGGATAGAGTACCAGACCTTGCAAATCCAGTAATTGTCAATTCCCAGCCATCTTATTCTGTTATTCTCAAAATAACAAAATATTTCGAGAACCCAAATGCTCGTAAGCAGTTTTTGGACAGCTTTTGCCCCGACTCAGCGGAAATCAGTGAGCTAAGAAAGTTGAAACAGGGATGGAAACTGCATGTCAAATCTAAATCATCTGCTGAGAAGATTGTTGAGAAAATGAAAGCTAGTAAGCATGAGGTCGCTGTCATGCTTAAAAAAGAAACTATTTATTGCCCTCCTGAGACAGGATTCGCCAAAAATGACTCATATTGATGTAGAATCCCTTGTTCCAAATGCATAAAGGGCAATTGAAATAGGTAACTTTGAACGTTCTAAAGTGTTTATAAGCTGTATTTCAGGACCAGGAGGGATCTTTAAGATTTTCTTGAAACATGAGTTCGGATACCCCGGCACGCGGCAGGCTTCTACGAGCAGGCTCGTATATATGAATTCTCACTGTCACTTGTCTTCTAACCGCACATAATTTGAGCCTTTTCTTGATTTCATGACGACACCACAGGTTCGATACAACCGCCCTGTGAAAAAT
>NC_142806.1:65644945-65690425 GCF_049724085.1 Artemia sp. Qi Xiang Cuo | reverse complement strand
ATCTTTCTACTGAACGGGAAGACCTTTATTTTTCTTACTGTTTGGGTAAACGGCAAGAGTGACTACTCGACAATATTAAAATTAATTTTTTAATTAAAGTCAACTTAGATGAAAGTGATGAAAAACTTGAAAGCCATGGCTAATTGAAGTAAAGCCAAAACAGATAGTTTCAGTGCAGGGACGTACGAAGGGGGCCTCTGGGCCTGCCCCCCTCCCTCGAAATTTCACGATTTTTCCCCCATAATTTTCCGATACTTCTCACAGAATAAGGGATAGTGGCTAATTACTAGACATAATGTGCTAACCGTTTTCGATTATTTTTCGGCCTGTAATTACCCGATTGGGTCACCAGCTTAGTATTAATCCATTTCCTATCCAACCTCTCGCCCTCTCTCAACATGGGCGTACGGAAGGGGTCCAGGGGAGTACAGCTCACTCCCCCCTTGAACTTCAAATTCACGCTAGATATGGCTGAAAAAGCAGATGGTTAAAAAAGCAGATGGTTGAAAAAGCAGTTGAAAAAAGGTACATGTCTAAAAAAGCAGCTGATAAAAGGTAGACGGCTGAAAAAGCTGGAAATAAACAGCTGGAATGACAGAAAAAAAGTGAAACAAGAACCAATTATCCATAATGTTTTGGAAAGATTTAGCTCTAATCCAAGAAGATTAATGCTGAAGCTTATTGATGATTTATTATTTTTGGTGATTACTTATTAATAAAGATTTCATAGGTATGATAGAACTTGCTAGCAATGTAAGGTTTTGTGAACTGCCAATAACTTCAGCCCTTGCCCTTCATCACAGAATCGGTCTTCATCACAGAATTCCTCAAGTTACCCAAAAACTTGGGGATCTGATATCGGTTATCCATGTTCTTTGGTCCAGTCTTTTCAGTTGACAGTCTAAAACCAATTGTTGCTAAAGATAGGACAAGTGTAAAAATGTCAAAAAAACAACAGAGTGTTCTCTAGTTTTGGGGTAAAAAACCACGAATTAGTGAGGTTGCCTCGGAAAAAAGTGCCAATAGTGATCAGCTGAACATTTCCGTTGCGACTGAACCTTCGACTTCAGCTCAAGAATCAATACCAAATCCTGAGGTAGTACCAGACAAGCGTGATGAAATAAACATTGACGTTGAGCTTGAAATTGGAACCTTTTTTGAAAGAAGAGGTTCAGTTTCCGATGAAACAAAGTATAATTTACTGAAAAGGCATTTTAAACCAAGCAAGGACTATCCTTTTCCAGTTCATGTCACAGGCTCAAAAACAAGGAAGTTTCAAGTTAGCTGGATGAATAAGTACGCTTGGCTAGTATTTTCTTCAGTGAAAAAAGGGTGTTTCTGCAAATATTGTGCTTTGTTTGCTTGTGATCAAGCCGGAAGGGGGTCTCACCAAAAATTAGGGCAGCTTGTCATGGAGCCTCACGTTAATTGGAAAAACACCCTGGAAGACTTTTCTAAACATCAGTTGAACTCCTGTCATTAAGACGCTGTTGTCTGGGGGAAAATTTTCTGGCAACAGTGAGCAGGCAAAAGTCCTCTATTGTGGAAGTCTTGAATACTCAGAAAAGAGATAAAATAGAAATAAACAGAAAACAGTTTCGTCTCATAATAGAAACAATACCATTGTTTTAACCATCTGCTTTTTCAGCCATATCTAGCGTAAATTTGAAGTTCAAGGGGGGAGTGAGCTGTACTCCCCTGGACCCCTTCCGTACGCCCATGTTGCCAGAAGGCGAGAGGTTGGATAGGAAATGGATTAATACTAAGCTGGTGACCAAATCGGGTAATTACAGGCCGAAAAATAATCGAAAACGGTTAGCATATTATGTCTAGTAATTAGCCACTATCCCTTATTCTGTGAGAAGTATCAGAAAATTATGGGGGAAAAAATCGTGAAATTTCGAGGGAGGGGGGCAGGCCCAGAGGCCCCCTTCGTACGTCCCTGCACTGAGACTATCTGTTTTGGCTTTACTTCAATTAGCCATGGTTTTCAAGTTTTTCATCACTTCCATCTAAGTTGACTTTAATTAGAAAATTAATTTTAAAATTATAGAGTAGTCACTCTCGCCGTTTACCCAAACAGTAAGAAAAATAAAGGTCTTCCCGTTCGCCTGCGAGTCCAGGGGACTTGTCAGTCATGTGTCGATCCGAAAACTCGGTCGGCCACCCGAGACTCTAGGCGGACGGGTCTATTAGGCTTTGATCACTTGATTGCCTGTGAATCCAGGCAACCTCAATCCACCGTTTTCAAACAGTTCGTGGTAACGAACTGTAAGTAAGGAGCGACCTGGCTCAATGGTAACCGAAACTCTAGAAAACGGGTTTTCGATACCAATAGATATATCAAAAGAATCAGATTTCAATGCTGATTTCAAATATATAAATTTCATCAAGTTTAGTGATACCCATCAAAAGTTACGCCCCTGAGAAAATTTGGCTGATTTTCAAAAAAAGGGGGAAATACCCCCTGAAAGTTATAAACCTTAATGAAAATCACACCATCATATTCAGCGTAACAGAAAACCCTACTGTAGAGGTTTCAAGCTCCTATCTACAAAAATGTGAAATTTTACATTTTTTTGCCAGAAGAAAGATCACGGATGCGTGTTTATTTGTTTGTTTGTTTTTTTTTGTTTTTTTTTCCCAGGGGTGATCGTATCGACCCAGTGGTCCTAGAATATCGTGGGAGGGCTCATTGGAACGGAAATTAAAAGTTCTAGTGCTCTTTTTAAGTGACCAAAAAAAAAATGGAGGGCAACTAGGCCCCCTCCCACGCTTATTTTTTCCCCAAAGTCACCCGATCCAAATTTTGAGATAGCCATTTTTGTTCAGCATGGTCGAAAATATGATAAATATGTCTTTTAGGATGACTTAATCCCCCGAAGTTCCCAGAGGGAGGGCTAAAAGTTATGAACTTTACCCAATGTTAACATATAGTATTGGTTCTTGGGAAGTATACAGAAGTTTTCAGGAGGTTTTTTTTCTGGTAGTGGGAGGGAAGGGTGGGTCGGTGGTTATGTTGGAGGATCTGTTCATGAAGGAAGTTTTCATGGGGGAAGGGAAATTGCCATGAAGGGGGCGCCGGACTTGCCAGCATTATTTATTGGTTATTGGGAAGTATACAACCATTTTCAGGAAGGATTTTTCTGGAGGGGGGGGGCGCTAGAGGAGGGGATTACTCTGGAGAATATTTCCGTGGAGGATGTTTCTTTGGGGGAAGGGACATTTCTATGAAGGGGGCGCCGGATTTCAAATAATTATTTAAGAAACGATCAGAAATTAAATAAAAAAAAAAACAAGTTTTTTCAACTAAAATGTAAGAAGGAATATTAGAACTTAAAACGAACAGAAATTATAACGTATGTGAAAGGGGTCTCCCCCTAGTCAATAAAACGTTCTTTACGCTACAGTTTTTTTAGTGCTTTCAAAAGAGCTATCTATTCTAATTAAACGGCCTTTGTGATTCAGGGGTTTGTGAATCAATTTTTTTTTTTTTACTTTTAACGTTAAGAGCGTGGTACTGACTAAGGGGAGAGCCCCCTCATATACGTAATAACATATACGTAATAAAAAAAATAATAAAAAAAACAAGAGATACGGCTCAATAGTAATCGAAACTTTTAAAAACGAAATTTTGATGTCAATAAATGTATCAAAAGAATGTGTTTATAATGCTGATCCAAAATATATAAAATTTATTAAGTTTAGTATTACTCATCAAAGGCTACGAGCCTGAGAAAATTTACCCGATTTCTTAAAAAGGGGGGAAACATCCCCAACAAGTGGAAGAATTTTAATGAAAATCACACCGTCACATTCAGTGTATCATAAAACCATATAAAATAGGTTTCAAGCTCATATCTGCAAAAATCTGCAACTCTGTATTTTTTGCCAGAAGATAAATATACGAATATAGAAGTTAGTACGCAACTTAATTTGTAAAGACATCCATTTAGCAAAAGAAAAGTAAAATTTGTATGCAAATAAAAGCTGCATTAACTAAAAAGCGATCAGAAATTAAATAAAAAAAAAACAAGTTTTTTGAACTGAAAGTAAGGAGCGACATTAAAACTTAAAACCACTAGAGATTATTCCGCATATGAAAGGAGCGGTCCCCTCCTCAACGCCTCGCCTTTTACGCTAAAGTTTGACTCTGTCACACAACTTTATTTTTTACAACGAAAAAAACTTTAGCTTAAAAAGCGAGGCGCTGAGGAGGGGACAGCCCCTTTCATATACGGAATAATTTCTGTTCGTTTTAAGTTTTAATGTCGCTCCTTACTTTCAGTTTAAAAAACTTATTTTTTTATTTAATACATACAAGTTCAATGATCATTTCATTTTTGAAACATTGGCGCATTAAATAATTGTCAGTTTTGATCGATTTTTTTAAAGCCATGATCTTCATGATTTGTGCTGTCTCAGGTAAGTGGTGATTTTAAAATTATCTGGAAGAAATTTTGCGCTAATAGCTTAACACTTTACCAATTTTTTCAGAAAGCAATACAAAACCCTATTCTTAAGTTATGGTAAGTAAAAAGAACAAAAAAAAAACGCTTAATGGTATTATTAGATATATAAGTCGATGTTATTTTTGTCTTCGTTTTTTATCCATCATCTGACAGCATAGTGTTTGCAAATTTGGACAAGTAGACTAATCATGCAGGACAAAGGTATGAAAATACTAAGGGACAAGACACCTGTATTTTCAGTTCAAAAAAGTACTCTTGTCCTTCAGTAATTCTTTCGGGGGAAAATTACTACGTAAGCTTTAGCAGTGAGGCCAACATACAGGCATAGGGCAGATGTATGAATATTACTTGGGGCAAAAGATTATTGTCCTGATGTTACCCTGCTTTTATTAATTAAGACGGTGTTTTTGTCATTTAGTAATTTTTCAGGGGGGGGGGGTATTTTTAAAAGATTTTGAGCAGGAGCTGACACTCCAAATATTTGATTTTAGTCAGTTTTCCTGAAAGGTTCCCATGAACAATATTTTTATTTTTTTGGGGGGGGGGGGGGTCCCCATTCCCCTCTTTTACGTAGACAGTCGCTATCTTTTCTGAACTAACGAACCTGAGACCCTTTGACTTGTTCCTAAGGAATAAATGGGGTTGGAGCGAATGTGGGAAAATGGTATTTTAAAATTTTTCCAAGACCTTACAATCCAAGTCCATCAAGTGTTTAAAAAAGCCTCCAACTCTAATGATAGACTAGTAGTCAAAGGTTAGAATTGCGCTTAACTACAACGACTAGCACAAGTTAACTTTTCTTTAAATTAAAAATATTAAAAGGAGCGTTCTAAACAGACCTTTGTCGCTGATACAAAAACAATTTTCGAAATCTTCCCGTCTTTCAGTTTTTAGTGTATTTTCAAAACTGTTCTTTTCTTAGCGAAATTCGGCTGGTTTGATCTTTAGAAAAATTCAATGGCCGAGGGTATCTTCCCTCGTGTAAGTTCTTAAGCTAAATTCAAGACATTATCAGATTTAATCAGGCACCCTCGGTTTTTTTGTGAACATGTCGTGAAGACTGTTTTCAACACCAAAAACTCCACACAAAAATGTAAGTATTGTGGCAGTAAAGCTGTGGGTGTTCGAAATAATCTCCCAGTTTTTTCCTTGACAAAAACGTTGCAGCAGGAAATTTTTGTAGACAATTAAAATTTTCACGCTTTGTAAACTCCAAAACACCAAATCCTGCCAAAAAAATTCTGTGAAAATTATACAGTAAAAAATTCTGACATGATTTTTAAAATAAGCAGATTAACTTACACGAGAAAGTAATAAGCAATGTGTAATAATTTATATTTAAAAAAGTCACTTCGACAGTGTTGTTACTATTAATATATAGGTGTGGAACTAGAGAAAAAGTTCTTGCCCACTAAAACCTTACGACCCCAAACTTATAGGAGTAAATACTCGAAATTCCTTTGTAGATTGAGCTAAAATCAATACATACTTTTTTTTTTATATTGCTGGCATAGTCCCGTCCTGTGTCAAAGGAAATACTAATTACTGTCCTAGATTCATATAAGCTAGATTTCAGTTTTCCTGATAAAGCTGTGTGGTCACATCACAGTTTATTCTATATTCTGTCTACTGTGGGTCACATTGTGATAAATTATCAATTATTCGATAAACAAGATTCTGCAGATGATGTAAGCATCATGAGTGTGACGAAATCAAGATATTTCTTATATATCTTCCCTGTGTGAGTTTTTGGTATTATTTATTCTATTAAGACAGTTATACCTTTTTACCCCGTACAAGCCAATATTTTTAATAATCCAGGAAGCATTTTTAAAATGCAAGAAACTTTTTGACTTATTTTACTTTTCGGACCGTTGCTACTCTTTTTGAAAGATTGAATAAGAATTTTTTTTCTGAAAGTAAGGAGCAAAATTAAAACTCAAAACAAACAGAAATCGTTCCATTAATGAGGAGGCTGCCCCCTCTACAATTCGTCACTCTTCACGTTGAAGTTTTTCAGTACTTCAAAATAGCTTTTTATTCTAATTAAACAGCCCCTGTGTTTCAGGAGTAGTCCTTAAAGAATTGGGACAAAAATTCAAACTTTAGCATAAAGAGAGAGATATTGAGGACGGGGGAGCCCCTCATATATAAAACATTTCTGTTCATTTAAGCTTTAATGTTGCTCCTTACTTTCAATTAAAAAAAAAAACTTTATTTAATTTTTGATCCTTCTTAAATAATTCCTGAAAATCTGACTCCCCCCCCCCTACATGCATCAATTCCCAGCATGAAAAATTTCTCTATAGAAAGTTCCTCCCGCGTACAATCCCAACCCGGTGAAAACTTCCCCGGGAAAATTCCCCCAGAACGCTTCTACATATAAAACTGAGTCACCAAAGAGAAAGTAAGACAAATAAAAAAAAATTTCATATAAGAACTCTGGCAAATTCCCCCTGTGAAAATTTACCCTGAAAAGTTTACCCCCGGAAACTTCCTTCACCGCTGAAAATTCTCCCCGTATAGAATCAATCCCCCCCGGCCCTCCCAAAAAAAGGCCGGATACACTCAAATAAGAATTCATGGTTGCAGGACTAGCTGCAACATAGTAAAGAGCGAACCACATTCCAAAGTAACCAAAAGTTGAAAACAAGTTTTCAGTTGTCATCCAGGGTTGCCACTGTTGGCACTTTTTTAAAGTGGTACTTTTACACTTTTTAGTAAAAGTGGTATTTTTTCCAAAGTAGCACTTTTTAGCAAAAAGATTGTTTTTCAAAAACAAAACCGGAAGGAAAACTGTCAATGTAGAAGCATTAACATCTTTTTTTCTTTCATTTTTCCATCTCTCTGTTTTCAGATTCAGAAGCACTCTATTGCTTTGTTTATGCTCCTTTATATTAATAATAAATCTTATGCTTCATCATCATCACATTGATTATAAATAACAGCCATTTTGAAAACATATTGATTAATCACCACGAAAAATAGACTTGGACGCACTTCCTCCTTTTAGCTACATCCTGGTCACGAAATTTGGAGTGTAATAAGTGATACTTTCCTTAAGTTTTGTCTCCCATGTACCTCATACGAAGGATATCCTATAGTTTTTGCCAAATAAATTAATTGAAAGAGTTAGTGTCTGATCGACTATTAGTTTTATCATGGTTGAAGCTGCAGCTGCAACCTAGTAAAGAGCGAACCACAGCCCTTAGTATTCAAAAGTTGAAAAATATGTTTTAAAAAAACTGCCTAGTGAGAAAAAATCGCGATTTGACATTGAATTAGGAATGATAACTATTGTTTCGGTTAATCTTAGAAGTAAAAGTTTATTGCGAAAAGAAAGTTATGGTGATTTCGAAAAAGAGCCTGAAACCCCTTGAAAATGGCGGCAAATCGAAATAAAAAGTGCACCATTGGAATCAGCATGATCCAAAACCTTGTGTAGAATAATTACAGTCCCCAATCTTGAACACCAAGGAAAATGACTTTTTTGCATGGGTAGCACTGATTTATCATAGGGTCATCAATGGCTGCGATCTACGTTCGCGGCATTCTGTTCAGTATTTTCAGAGAAAAGTTTCAAGTACCCAAACGTACTGTGATAATCCAGATAGTCCATGTCCATTGTGTGGAAAAACTGGATGAACAACTCTCAATGTAGACGAGTATTGCTGTTCCTTTTTTCCATTTTCTCAAAAGAAAAAAAAAGCTCGGACTGCTTTTTCTCTTTTCTTTTCTTCTTTCCTTTTTCGCGCTATGAGCAAAAACTACTCAGAACAAAAAGAGAAACAAGTACTCTATGGGACGAATTCCCATTTTATACAGTAAACACCATTTGCGCTTTAGCGGGTTTTAAGGGGAGGCCTGGAAAGTTGAGAAGAGTGGAAGTGCTTCGCAAAGCAGAGAATCAGCACCGCCTAAGTAGAATCAATATTGCTTTTTTGTAGTTTATGGATGGCAATAGAGCCAACTATTCATGTTTGAAAATTAAAAGATGCAGAAACCTGCGCGGAGGTGATCCCAAGCGGATTAGCCAATATTTTCAATTTGAAAAGCTTTTTAGTACCAGCGCGAGCGATGCGAAACATTGTGAGAGGCAAATTTTTGGAAAATAACACTTTTCATACGAAATTGACATTATTTTGCCACCCAAAGTAGCACCAAAAAAACTACTGAGTGGCAACCCTGTTCTCATCTACCATCCGATCTATGAACACTTTGGGATTTATATTTCGGGCTGTTAACCTCTTGGTGTAAAACATTTAGAAGGAATAGTTTGGTTAGACAGAGATTAGTCTGTCCAGAGTGCAGATTAAGAGTTTTTTCCAACTCAGTGAAATGTGGAGGGTGCAATTGTTCATTTTGCGAAGGAACTGAAAAGTGTGCAAAAATTGATGCAATTAATTGGACTGATAACTGGTTGTGTCCTGATTGTTACTCAAAGAACAGTTCAATCTTACAGGTAAATCCATCAAATTCACCTGTTCTACCCTCCCCTCGTACCCCCTGTTCTCCTAATTAAAGAGCTAGGATCCTCACTATCCTCAAAGAGCTTAATAATGAATCACTGTTGCCCCTCCTGTCACAGAATAAAATCCTACCTTCCCAATACCTCCGTCAAGAAGAGACACTCCATTCTTTGGAAGCTTCTAGTCAGACTGAGGACAACACCACTTTATTTGTTAACCCTTCTTCAATTCTTTGTGCTACTACTAGTTACTTAAATCCCAGCGCATGTGAGGTATCAGTCCAGACCGAACCTTATTCAAGTCTTCCAAGTGATGATTCTACGAATCAGAATCCCCTTGTTAGAGATTTTGGGTGTCAAGCCGAAATATGCACTTTTGAACCTGACTTCCCCAACCAAAGTTTGCCCTGTTGGAATTAATAATAAGCTAGAAGAGGCATTAAAACAAATTTTGAGAATTATTTCTCACCCACTGTCTATGGTACAGTGTAATGATACCCCCCCCCCCCTACTTGATATTCTTAATCTCCCTTCCTTTCATCTCAGCAAGACGAAGACAAATCCAAAAAAATAATTACACCCACCAATTAGAGGTCAAAAATCCAGATAATAATGTTAGTGACCGGATCGTCGAGATTAAAGATACTGAAGAACTATCAATTATTCACGAGCTGACTAATCCGTCTGATCTTGTCTCACCAGTAGAGAATTTTTCATTTCTGCTAATCATTGTAATGACATTTACCCTATTACAGACATTCAAAATTGTTAATGCGCAAATATGATTTTGGCTGGTTCATGCAAAATAGGAGATGACTACTTTTAGACACGATCGTGCTTCAAGCAAGTTCCTTGAAAAAATAATTATGATAGTAGTGCTAGAGAAAATTGCAAATTTTTCCAGCATGGAAATTGCAAACTTGGCCAAAATTGTTCGCATACAGCTATAATATCATACAGCTATAACAGCTACTCGCAGCCTCGAGAAACGAAATAACCGAACAAACCCTGACCTGGCCGAAAGTCATATTTCCTCAAATATTTGTAAACAATTCTTAAGTGGTAAATGTAGAGCTAGTCGTTGTAATTTGTTACGTTTATGTAAATTCTTCCTATTAGATAAATGTAGCATGCTTGAGTGCAATTTTAAGCATGTTAATATTTGTACTGTTTTTTTTTAAGTGGTCGTTGTTTTGGTTGCACTAAAGCTCAAATCACGGTTCCTCCTTCTTTTTATCTACCCCCAGGGACGTACGCAGGGGGGGGGGGGGCCCCGGGACCCCCCCCCCCGAAATCTCACGATTTTTTTCATTTTCCCATAATTTTCTGATTTTTCTCACAGAATAATGGGTTTGAAGGATTTGGCCCCCCCCCGAAACAAATTGGCCCCCCTGAAAAAAATTCCTTCGTACGTGCCTGCTACCCCCAGAAAGAAAATTGCACCAAATTGTAAAAGATATGAATTGTAAGAGTCACTCCTTCCCCTTTGGCCGTCCTTTTTTAGTACACCGCACCCAAACAAAAAATCTCCCATCAAAGTTCGTCAAACACAGCTCAACAATTAACAAACCCTTACAAATTACCTACTCCCCATCCTCTTTTAATCAGCTCCCGTCCCGAACACTTGAACAAGAAATATTCTCGTTCCAATATTATACCCAGCCTCTTAGAATCGTCAGTACCCATCCCTACTTCTTCTACCTTGCCAAAACACGTCCCTTTGCTACTTCCCCCTCACTCAGAAGCCTTATTCCCTCTCTGCTTACAGAATGTGACCCTTTACCCTCCCCACTCTCCCACAAAACAATGACTCCTTGACAGACGTGAGTCACCATTCCCAGCATGGCAATCACCAGGTAACAGCCGTTTAACAGATCATCTCCATTCCTCCGTAGTTCCATCCCAAGTTAATAATATCCCCATAAATTGTCCACTGTCCTCCTTTTCTCTTAAGCCTGGTCCAATCCCAGCTTTTAATCCTGCTTCCCAAACAAATCCCAGTCGTCATCCCGAAAAAGATGACTCTTCTCCCCCAGATCCACGTTCCTCCCACTCTCTACTGGCTCCCACAATTAACACACAAAAAATTGATCGCTTTAGTAACCGTTTTACTTTCCCAAAGTTACTTGTTACGAACGCCGAAATCCGGGATTTTGACAAATTGATCGAACTAGAGGCTCTCTGTCAAGTACACAAAATTGGTGTAATTGCCGTAACTTAGATCCAAGCACAGAAAACTGAAGTATAGTCCATCTATTGAATTCTACAACGCCCCCGTACCAAACAGGTTTTTCTGGTAGGTAAACTGAGTTACAAGGTCGAACCTTAAAACGTACAGGGATTAGGAGGCACAGTTGGGGGCTGCCGCCCCCAAACCCCGCTTTCGCAGCCTTTAAATATAAAAAAAAATTTCTTTAAACTGAAAGTAAGGAGCGACATTAAAACTTAAAAAGAACAGAAATTATTCCGTATATGAAAGAGGCTGTGCCCTCCTCAACGCCTCGCTCTTTACGCTAAAGTTTGACTTTCTCACAACTCTTTTTTTAAACAATAAAAACTTTAGCGTAAAGAGCGAGGCGTTGAGGAGGGCACAGCCTCTTTCATATACGGAATAATTTCTGTTCTTTTTAAGTTTTAATGTCGCTCCTTACTTTCAGTTTAAAGAAATTTTTTTTATATTTAAAGGCTGCGAAAGCTGGGGGTTTGGGGCGGCAGCCCCCAACTGTGCCTCCTAATCCCTGTACGTTTTAAGGTTCGACCTTGTAACTCAGCCTCTTTAACTCTTTAGAAAACGTAGTTTTTTTCAAATAATTTCTGCACGTTTTTGTACAGTTTATTACTTATTATTGCTTGACTAACTGTTAGCTGATCGTGTCAGGAGTTAAAGATGGGGGCTGCCGCCCCCAAACCCCCGCTCTTGAACATTCTTGTGTTAAGGCTTTTAATTCCTGAATACTCAAATCACGTCGTACAGGGTGCCTCCTAATCCCTGTACGTTTTAAGGTTCGAACTTGTGACTCAGCCTCTTTAACAGCCCCCCAACTGTGCCTCCTAATCCCTGTACGTTTTAAGGGTCGACCTTGTAACTCAGCCTCTTTAACTCTTTAGAAAACGTAATTTTTTTCAAATAATTTAAAAAAGAAACTGAGTTTCTTTTCAAAGTATATAAAAAAGTTGCTCTGATGGTGAATCGAACCCGAGTTTTCCGCCTGAAAGTCTGAAGTCTCAGCCGCTGGACTATACAAACACAATAGTAATTGTTGTTTAGCAAATAGAAGGTATTTTCGACGCAAGCAAATTCCCAAAAATCTTGATATGTGGTTTTTGGAAAACAGGGAAGGAGTGATCAGATTGAGCTGAAATTTCGACGATAAGCTCCCAGGCCCCAGGAAAGCTTATCCTCTAAATTTCAGCCCGATCAGACAACGTTAAAGGGGGGTTGTGGAGGGAAAAATTAACATGGGCTAATATAGGAAAACGAGGTTTTTCGTAAATGTAAATTCGGGGGATAATTTTTTCGGTCTGAAAATATCAAAAGGCCCTAACAAGTCAAATTCTGCTTCGAATGAGTCCTCATTCAACCGGATCCGTTGCCAACTGTGGCCTGTAGGCGTGGCTAACAAAAAAAAAGGAGATGAATTTTAAGTGGCTATATTTGGTTTTTTGAAAACAGGGAAGGAGTGTTCGGATTGAGCTGAAATTTCGAGGATAAGCTTCCGGGCCCTAGGAAAGCTTAACCTCTAAATTTCAGCCCAATCGGACAACGTTAAAGGGGGGCTGTGGTGGGAGGGTCCAAACTTCCGGCCCAGTTTACCCCATGAAGATAAAGTCGGAGGAGGATGAAATTTTGCAAGTTTCCTAGTTTGAGCTTGGGCTACAAAATGCGATTACCGCCGTCTCTCTGCGACCTCTAGGACCTGAAATCGCTTAACATTGTGGTGGGTCGCCTCTTTATAGAGGCACAAGTGTGCCTCCTTGATTACATTAAAGAACCATCTGTAGTCCATAGTAACCAAAGTGTTATAAGGAATCATTATATGTATGATGATGCAAAACATATTTATTTTTAAATAATTCAATCCGGGTTTCAGCGGTAGTCCGGGTTGCAGCGGTAGCTAGCAACCTAGTAAGAGACGATCACGTCCAATGTTAAGAAATATAAAAACCCATAGTTTTTAAAAAAAGAGTCAGATCAAAACAAAAAGTACACCATTAGAACCGCCTTGTCCGAAACCCCTGCATAGTAAAATTTCTGTCCCTTGGCTTAAACAGCAAGGGAAATATATTGGCTTGAAAATCAAGAAAAGTGGCAGCTACTACAACATTCTGCCTAAACGGGATATTTTTTTCTTTTTTTTTTCTTTTTTTTTCTTTTTTTGTATCCAGAGATAGCTTGGCACTGGAACATCGTAGAGGGTTGTTCAATAGCTCATTTTAAAGGAAATTAATTGGGTTAAAAATCTATAGTAACTAAAATAAATTCTTCTAAAAGAGAATAAATTTTTTCACCAAAAACTGCATTTTGATGTCTTTTCACACTGCAGTCTTTCAAACATAATCGTATACCAGCGGTAAGAATTGAACCCACGCCTCTGAAGAGACTGGTGGCTAACACCAGTGCCTTGGACCACTCGGCCAGGCTGCCTCTCATAAATAAATAAATATGTGAATTTGGGTTGCAGCAGTAGCTAGCAACCTAGTAAGAGACGATCAGTCCAATGCTAAGAAATATAAAAACCCAAAACTCCTAAAAATAGAGTCAGATCAAAACAAAAGTACATCATTAGAAATACCTTGTCTGAAACCCTACTAGATAAATAATGAACGTCATCATAGTTTTATATTAGAGCTATGACGTGAATAGAGTGACGTCATAATTAGTATATAATTATTGCATACGCAACTTCACTATACTTAAGATTACAGTATTTATATTATACATCATTATAAATTATAAAAGGTTCAAATGTTCGAAGATTATAGAGTTAAAAATTTTCCCACACCGGGAATCGAACCCGAGCCTGTTAAGTGAAAGTTAACTATCCTAGCCACTAGACCATATGGAACCATAAAGAAGTATGATTTAAGAGCCATATGTATATTATTATTTCACCATACCAATTATAATCCGGGTTGCAGTGGTAGCTAGCAACCTAGTAAGAGACGATCACGTCCAATGTTAAGAAATATAAAAACCCATAGTTCCTAATCCGGGTTGCAGCGGTAGCTAGCAACCTAGTAAGAGACGATCACCTCCAATGTTAAGAAATATAAAACCCCCCAACTCCTAAAAAAGAGTCAGATCAAAACAAAAAGTACACCATTAGAACCACCTTGTCCGAATCTTCTATAAAGGAAACTTACCGCCCTTTGGCTTGAATAACAAAGAAAATATATTGGCTTGAAAATCAAGAAAATTGACTTTTACCACGTTATTCTCCACAAACGGGATATTTTTTTCTTTCCGCTTTTTTTATAATAAAGATCGAACTCTTCCCTATACTAACTTGCATAGGCAACTTCACTATAGTTAAGATTACAGTATTTATATTATACATCATTATAAATTATAAAAGGTTCAAATGTTCGAAGATTATAGAGTTAAAAATTTTCCCACCCCGGGATTCGAACCCGAGCCTGTTAAGTGAAAGTTAACTATCCTAGCCACTAGACCATATTGAACCATAAAGAAGTATGATTTAAGAGCCATATGCGTATTATTATTTCACCATACCAATTATAATAAGGCCAAAACAAAATCGTCGACTTGCAACCTTACTTTTGACACATTAGTTAAATCTTCATCAGGCTTAAAAAATGTTTTGCTAGTTTTACATGAAAGAACGAACCTTAGTCCATATACAATAAAGAACGACACCTTGCCCATGTTAACTAAAACATAAATAGGGATTATGTAATTTCCAATAGTTATAATAAAGAACGACCTCTTGCCTATACTAAATTTTATTCGTCACTTAATTATAGTATGGGTTAGTAATTCAACAGATAGCTTGGCACTAGAACATCATAGAGAGTTGTTCAATGGCTCATTTTAAAGAAAATTAATGGAGTTAAAAACTTCTTGTAATTAAAATAAATTATTTTTATTAAATTAAGAAATTTTAATTATGTTCCTTAAGAAATCATCATAAGTTAAAATTTCCCACACAAAATTTTAACTCAAGCCAACTGGATGAAAGCTATCCCAACCTCTAGACCATATAATATTTATTAAATATCCGATTAATGACGTTTATGTTAAAGAACAAATTATGAACCTAGTTAGCTGTGTGATTATTTGAGGATCGTCTCTTACTATTCCAAAGAAGAAAAAGCCGTAGGCTTTTTCTTGTTTGTAATTTATAATCTGGATTCAAGCGGTAGTTATAGTAAAGAACGGACTCAAGCCAAAAGAAACTGAACCCTGTGTATCATTCATATTATCTTCTTTATTTTAGCTAGGATGTAAATAAAATCCAGGTTGCAGCGGTAGCTAGCAACCTAGTAAGAGATGATCACCTCCAATGTTAAAAAATATAAAAACCCCCAACTCCTAAAAAAAGACTCAGATCAAAACAAAAAGTTTCACCATTAGAACCGCCTTGTCCGAAACCCCTATAAAGGAAATTTACCGCCCTTTGGCTTGAATAATTACAGCATAGAACGATCTCTCGCCCATAGTAACTGATATACAGTGGTTCCAGGGGTAGATACAAGCTATCCAGAATCTAGCAGTATCCGGGTTGCAGTAGCAGCTGTCACCCAGAATCTCTTTGCTTAACAACAAAGAAATCATGTCGGCTTGTTATTAAACCAGAACCTAACAAATAATAAAACTAACAAGTGACAATCTTTTCTCACTTGGCAGTTGTTTTTTTTAATTATTCTTCAATTTTTAGTTACTATGGACCGGGGCATGTCCTTTTCTAAGCAGAAGGTACGGTTGCGACCACGGTTTCTATTTCAGTTTGTTAATTCCGCATTGTCTTAGTTTTTAGAAATCTAGTTTCCGAGTCTTTAAAAAAAGAGCAAAAATATTCATGTGATTATATCAGAGTTATGGAAAGAGATTTAACCTGTAATATTTTTAAGAAATTCGTTAAGGTTATTTACATTAAAGGACGAACAATAGCCCATAGTAACTCTGAAGAGTCATTGCATTTCACATTTAGAAAACTTCTTGTCATGGAACAAAAGGTAGCAGAAAGATTTTGCATAAAAATGTCGCAATGGATATTAACTGATGAATTAAACTGTTTGATAAGTCCACTTGAACAACAGACTCAAATACTGGAGCTATTATACACTAGAATTGTTGTTGCCGAGAAAACATTGAAAGAAACGAAGAATGCTGTTCCAACACCCGAGGAAAATTCTACCATAGGAAAAATTAATGAAATTTTAGATGCTATAAAATTTTTCTGGAAAGAGACCAAAAACTTAAAAGAATACCAATATGTAAAACATGGATTCCTTCATTGAAAAATAATGAAAAAGATAGTCGATCTCTTATTTATATTGTCAAAAACTTTTGAATTTTATACGAAGGCACATATTGACAGGCCAATCAATTTTTCAAATTACATTGATTCAATCAAAAAATTAAACTGCAGACCAATGATAATTAATAGTCTGGATATTTTAATCGCATTTTATGCTGGACATGACAGCTGTGAAGAAATATCTATTGATGAAAAAGATGCTCACATTGTGGCATCATTTCTAACGGCTGGATTCAAAGACCCGAATGGAGCATTGTTCCACCAAGATATTAAGGATTTTCTACTAATGAATCTTGTATGTCAGAGCCCTATGCCAATGACAGCCCAGTGCCCAGGAACACAATAATGATTGCTGTGTTTTCCTTTAACGTCTTAAACCTGATTTTTCGTGGCCGGGAATTCTTTACCCTAATTGGGTCACTTTTATGCCAGCTGTCACTATTCAGGGACGAGTTGGCTAAGATAACAGTGAGTTTAGTTGGCCTCATCTTGTCTTTGCTTGCAACATCTATTAATATTTCTTGGAACGGATTTTTGATCCATCTGGGTATTTTTGAAATCCTAATTATTGAAGGATGTTCAATCGGGGCGGGGATACTCTCCCTTGTTTTTTTGGAGTGGCCTCGTTGAATTCCTTTGCTGTGGTAGGATTTTACTTTTTTAAGGGCCATTTCCGAAGAAAAATAAACCTACCAGGAGATGGCCAAAGTTGGGAGTATTTCTGTGACTCAATTCAAAAATGTTTCACGGGACTAATTCATCAGCTTCTGGGAAACGGAAATGGTTCTCTCAATATTTTAGTGCCTATTAGCATAAATTTTCCAAAATACTAATGGCGTATGGCATTTGTTATTGGCCTGAGATTTTGCACCACAATCTTAAGCTTCAGTGTCATTGGGTCTGCCGTATATGCAGGACTATGTAAATGGCTACGTGTAAGAACAGTGCAAGATTTAAAAAAGTATCTGCTTGTTTTATTTGTGGGTTGAAGAAAACAACCTGCGGTAAAACAGAATTTAAGCGCCATATCAACACGGAGCACGAAATATGGCGCTATTTAGACTGCATTAATATGGTTCTAAACAAAAAACTGGATGACGGCTTCCTAACCATGAGTTCCAATGAACAATACATTTCCGAAAGCTTTATCGAGGAAAATCTAAGCTGGATTCCTACAAGCCCTTAGTGGGAATTTAGTGGAAGAGTATTCCAGCTGGTAAAAGCCATTTTTATTGATCGAGTGGCAGTTTCTTTTTGGAACTTCGACAGTCAGCATTGAAATGAATGCTTATACATTATTTAACATTGAAATTGTTGAAGAAATAGAACTTAGTGTCCCTAAAGTAGCAGTAGAAATTACAATGGTTTGCCAAGTAACTCTACAATGGGACAAAACATATGCTGGATATGTTACAACATTAAGCAAATTCAAGTAGGAAGAACAATTATGCTTTCCGGCCAAAGTGAGTATAGTGCATATACTGAGACTACAAGATGAGTTAAATGCGCTGGCGAAATATATTGAAGAGAACAATTTATAAAAAAAGGTGAGTCTGCATTTGGTAGTGACAGTGTTAAAATGGATAGATTTGAGAATCAGAAAATCTTACATTAATCTCGTAAAATTGGAAAAAAGATTCATTTTAGATGATGACTTTCGGAAATTATCTCTTCCAAAAAAAATATTTTCTTGAAAAGGGCTTAACGATGTAATGGGAATCAATTCCCCATATTTGGACTATTGTATGAAACTTCTTTGTCATAGGCCCTAATCTTATACTCAATATATAGAAAAATTAATTGAGACAATACAAAACCATATTGTGGTTTCACTCTTATCCAATACATAGATAGCCATTTTGTTTAACATCATGTCTGAACTTATTTTGTGAAGCCCCTTGAAGACATTTTGCTCTATCCCGAGTCGAGGTCTTTTTTGAAGTTAGTAACTCAAAAATTTTAAATGTTTTAAACCAGCCCATTCTGCGTGTATAATTCGGGTCGCAGAAAATACTGTGATAATTTTACTTTTGCTAATTACTTTAAAAAAGTGTATATTATGTAATGGGTTTAAATTACATAAAGGATATACTGTGCAAATTAAAGACTGTAATTCCTGTCAAGAATAATATTTCTCACGTCACTTTCAATATTTCTCACGTCACTTTCAAACTTCTTTGTACTGTCACCATGAGACTAGCTCAGGTAAATTTAAACTATGTCTTCTATTTTAGTTTCCACCTCAGTTACGGAACATTTATTCGGGACATCACTTTCTAACTTTGAGATCCTACTATTCATGTTTCCTAGTTCTTGCTTGAGATCTACTTGGAACTGATTAAGCGAGGCAGTTACAGCTTTTGAGACAATTGATTCAATAAGATTTTGGGTTGTGTCTGAGCCTAGACTAGTGTTTCCACTAACCTTACAAATTTGGCAAAACCATTCAGACTTGAGTCTATCCGTCATTTTTCGAAACAGAACATATTCAGACTGGGAGATTCCAATGCACTCTGTGCATAAACATGTGTCTCTAAGGTATAAGACTCTGATATATATATATATATATATATATATATATATATATATATATATATATATATATATATATATATATATATATATATATATATATATATAATATATATATATATATATATATATATATATATATATATATATTATATATATATATATATATATATATATATATATATATATATATATATATATATATATATATATATATATATATATATATATATATATATATATATATATATATATATATATATATATATATATATATATATATATATATATATATATATATATATATATATATATATATATATATATATATATATATATATGAACATTTCATGAAATGAGCATTTCATTTTTAAACATAATAGGAAAATGAGAGTGTGGGCATGGGAGGGGGACTAGTTGCTCTCCAATCACGTTCGACTATTAAAAAGGGCATTAGCCATTTCTAATTTTAGTCAAATCATCCTTTTTCGAAGTTCCTAAGAGAACTCCTACGATACGAAGTGCCCTGGTCCAAACAAAAAAAATAAAAATGAAATAATAATACATTGTTCATACATCGATTTTTTCTATAAAAATGTCAAGCCTTCCAATCACATTCAACTATTAAAAAGGGTACTAGTCCTTTAAATTTCCTCTTGAATGAGCCCTTTTTGAGTTTCTACTGCAACACTTTCTATAAACGCCTTATATGGCCCCAGGGCATAAATTACAACCCTTGCCCTCAGAGCTGTTAGGGGGTTGTCATCCTCAAAAGCCTGATTTCCAGAACTTTTAGTTCTATAGTTTTAGTTAGCTACTTGATTGTTTGAGTTTCATCTCTTACTATTTAAAAGAAGAAAAAGCCGTAGGCTTTTTCCTGTTTGTATTTATAGTTAAAAAACGAACTCAAGTCCAAAGAAACTGAACCCTGTGGTTCATTCATATTATCTTCATTATTTCAGCTAGAATGTAAATAAACAAGTTTCTTTTTTAAATTTTAAATTGAAAAGATAGTGCTTTTAATTCAACATATTAAAAGTTCTCCCCGACGGGGAATCGAACCCCCTTCTCCCGGGTAACAAGTGGGCAGGTTTATTATTAGACTATCGTATAATAAAGATCGAACTCTTCCCTATACTAACTTGCATAGGTAACTTCACTATAGTTAAGATTACAGTATTTATATCATGACAATGCAAAAGGTATGAGAAAAAACTGCAAAACTCTGTAAACTGCAAAAATATTTAGAATGTTTGAGTAACAATTTCACTTAATGAAAATTACCTCTTGCCTATACTAAATTTTATAGACCACTTAACTATAGTATAGGCTAGTACAGTAAGATTTGAAGTCAAATATTAAAAATTATAATTCGAAGCTTCAGAGGGGGCTCATTCGATTGGAAATTGAGAGTTCTAGTGTCCTTTTTAAGAGTCGAAAATGATTGGAGGGCAACTAGCCCCCCCGCCCCCCACACGCCCCTCAGTCCCCCCCGCACATCCAATCAAAAATATGAAATGGCCATTCTGCTCAGCGTAGTTGATTTTCAGATAGAAAATATATTTTTGAGGAGGATACTCCCCCACAACCCTCAGGGCAAGGGTTTTAAGTTATTCCCTGGGGGCATATAAGGTATTTATAGAAGGAGTTGTCGTAGAAACTTCAAAACTGGCTCATTCGATTGGAAATTAAAGAGCTAGTGCCCTTTTTAATAGTCGAGAGTGATTGGAGTGTAGCTAGCCCCGCTCCCCCCCCCCACGCCCATCATTTTCCCATACACATCCAATAAAAATTTTGAGTTACCCATTTTGTTCAGCGTAGTTGATTTCCAAATAGAAAATATATTTTTGAGGAGGACACTTCCCCACAACCTTCAGGTCAAGGGTTTTAAGGTATGCACTAGGGGCGTATAAGGTTTTTATAGACAGCGTTGTCATAGAAACTTCAAAACAGGCTCAGTCGATTGAAAAGTAAAGGATTAGTGCCCTTTTTCATAGTCGAAAATGATTGGAGGGCAACTAGATCCTCCCCACGCCCATCATTCCCCCAAACACATCTCATAAACATTTTGAGATAGCCATTTTGTTCAGCGTAGTTGATTTCCAGATAGAAAATATATTCTTGAGGAGGATTATAATAAAGATCGAACTCTTCCCTATACTAACTTGCATAGGCAACTTCACTATAGTTAAGATTACAGCATTTATATTTATAATAATGTAATTTCATAGATAGCTTGACTCTGCAAAATCGTAGAGAGTTGTTTAATGGCTCATATTAAAGGAAATTAAGGTGTTTAAAAATATTTTGTTATTATAAAACAAATTTTTTTAAAATAGAATCATTTTTCTTACAAAACTACAAAAGAAGACCATTACAATAACAAACCATTGCATATATTGGACTCAGTTAGCTACTTGGTTGTTTGAGGTTCGTCTCTTACTATTTCAAAGAAGAATAAGCCGTAGGCTTTTTCCGGTTTGTAATTATTTTTTAAGTAAAGAACGATCGCTTGCCCATAGTAACTGATATACGGTGGTTCCAAGGGTGGCTACAAGCTATCCAACTTGTAGCGGTATCTGGGCTGCAGCAGCAGCTGTAATAAGGGTTGCAGCGGTAGCTAGCAACCTAGTATGAGACGATCACGTCCAATGTTAAGAAATATAAAAACCCATAGTTCCTAAAAAAGGAGTCAGATCAAAACAAAAAGTACACCAGTAGAACCGCCTTGTCCAAAACCCATGTATAGTAAACTTTCTGTCCCTTGAATTTAACAGTAAGGAAAATATATTGGCTTGAAAATCAAGAAAAGTGGCAGCTACTACAACATTCTGCCTAAACGGGATATTTTTTTCTTTTTTTCTCTTGTATCCAGAGATAGCTTTGCACTGGAACATCATAGAGAGTTGTTCAATGGCTCATTTTAGAGGAAATTAATTGGGTTAAAAATCTATAGTAACTAAAATAAATTATTTCTAAAAGAGAATAAATTTTTCAACCAAAAACTGCATTTTTGATGTTTTTTCAATCAATCAATCAATCAATCAATTTATTAATAATAAAAAAAAAAACAATACAATTACAAACTTAAAAATTTAAACACGCCCAAGAAGCTAAGCTTTTACAGGGCAAAAAAAATAAATAATAAACTATTATAAAGCACTAAAAAAAAAAAAAAAAAAAAAAAAAAAATTAGATAAGAGAAATTTATGAAAATAGGAGAAATAATAGTATAAAATAGGATAATTATTTGAAATATATTGAATGAAAAAAAAAAGAAAAAAAAAAGACATAAATGTGGAAAGAATGCAAAAAATTAAGAAAAAAGGGGGAAAATAATATAATGGAAATACCCAGCAAGAAAGTGCCTTTGCAGAAAGAGATAGAGGGACATCAGGAGGGATGGAGTTCCATAGTAAAATAGATTGATAAACAGGAGACCTCTGACCTGCTGTCGATGAACGCTTAGGTAAAATGAACCTGCGATAAGAGCTACGTAAAAAAGAAGAGTACCTACCTGAGCCTGACAGAATGAAAAACTGCTGTAGAGATGGTGGGAGTGTACCTAGAAAAGCAGAATGTGCTAAATAAAGGTAACTTTTACCCACAATACGATCCAGTGGAGCTATTCCAGTATCATTATAAAGATCAGAGGAAGGGTAAAAACGAGGAAGAAGAAAAGTAGCCTTCACTGCCCTATTTTGGGCTCTTTGAAGTGAGCAGAGAAGAGATTTATTAGTACTACCCCAGACAGAACAGCAATAAGAAAGGTAAGGAAAAATAAAAGCATAATAAAGAGAAAGCATAACATAAGGGGGAAGAAATGAGTTAACCCTGTATAACATTGAAGATTGGCGGAGGACAAGGGAACGGGTATGAGTTATATGGGGTTTAAAAGAAAGAAAACAGTCAAGATACACACCAAGAAATTTCACTATAGTAGCTTGCGGTATAATATCATTCCCATAAGTCAGGATGGTTGGTTTCCCTGCGTCTCTCATACGATAAGGGGTTTTAAAGTGTACAATGGCACTTTTTTGGCTGTTGAGAGTCATACCATTTGACCAGCACCAATCTTTTACTTTATCAAGAAGACCTTGAGCTAGGGAAATGGCAGATGGCAGGTCCACTGCAGCAATGAAGAAGTTACTGTCATCAGCAAAAAGTATAGGGTGCACAAGGGGATGAAGACCATCAACAAGATCATTAATATAAATTAAAAACAAAAGTGGTCCAAGCACAGAGCCCTGTGGGACACCTTTCAAAATAGGCACGGAAGAGGAAGAAGTACCATTACCCAAAACATACTGAGATCTTCCTGAGAGGTAAGACCTAAACCATTCAAGTGGGACTCCATGCACTCCAATTTAAGATAATTTAGACAAAAGAACAGAGTGAATGACCATATCAAATGCCTTTGAAAAGTCAAGAAATAGACCCAAAACACACAAGCCCTTGTCAAGATTAACACGCACAAACTCTGTTGCATCTGAAAGTGCATGCAAGGTAGAGAAACTGGGACGAAAGCTATACTGATGGTTAGTTATGAGAGAATTACCTGCAGTCGTATTAGTACTAAATACAAATGAAGAGAGTCTACAATACACTACTTTTTCAACAACCTTAGAAATTACAGGAAGGAGAGAAATAGGTCTATAGTTTGAAATTAGATATGAATCACCTTTTTTAAACAAAGGTACAACATTAGCAACCTTAAATAAATGAGGAAAAACACCAGAAGAAAGAGAGAGTTTAGTTATGTGTGAGATGGGGTTAGAAACAAACTGACCAATTTTTTTAAGAACATTACAAACCAAAACACACTGCAGTCTTTCAAACATAATCTTATACCAGCGGTAGGATTTGAGCCAACGCCTCCGAAGAGACTGGTGGCTAACACCAGTGCCTTGGACCACTCGGCCAGACTGCCTCTCATAAATAATATATATGTGAATCTGGGTTGCAGCAGTAGCTAGCAACCTACCAAGAGACGATCAGTACAATGCTAAGAAATATAAAAACCCAAAACTCCTAAAAATACGATCAGATCAAAACAAAAGTACATCATTAGAACTACCTTGTCTGAAACCCTACTAGATAAATTAGAGCAATGACGTGAATAGAAATCAGGGTTGTAGCGGTAGCTAGCAACCTAGTAAGAGACGATCACGTCCAATGTTAAGAAATATAAAAACCCATAATTCCTAACGGAGGAGTCAGATCAAAACAAAAAGTACACCATTAGAACCACCTTGTCCGAAACCCCTGTGTAGAAAACTTTCTGTCCCTCGGTTTGAACAGCAAGGTAAATATATTGGCTTGAAAATCAAGATTATAATAAAGAACGACCTCTGGCCTATACTCACTTGTATCCGGGTTGCAGCAGTAGCTAGCAACCTAGTAGGAGACGATCAAGTCCAGTGTTAAGAAATATATCCGCGGTGCGGCGGTAGCTAACAACCTAGTAAGAGACGATCACGTCCAATGTTAAGAAATATATAAACCTCTAACTCATAAAATTACAGTAAAGAACTACACTTAGACAATAGTCAAAGATGATCATTAGAAGAACAACCCATTGCATACATTTGAATTAGTCAGATGACTTATTTTTTTAGAGTTAAAACTAGGACAGAAATGAATCCGAGTTGAGGCGGTAGCTAGCAACCTAGTAAGAGACGATCACGTCCAATGTTAAGAAATATAAAACCTCTAACTCCTAAAAAAAGAGTCAGATCAAAACAAAAAGTATACCATTAGAGCCTCCTTGTCCGAAACCCTTATTAAGGAAACTTACCGCCCTTTGGCTTGAATAACAAAGAAAATATATTGGCTTGAAAATCAAGAAAATTGACTTTTACCACGTTATTCTCCACAAACGGGATATCTTTTTCTTTCCGCTTGATTTTTCTTCTCAGCTAGCTGGGCACTGAAAAATCATAGAGAGCTGTATAATAGCTCATTTTAAAGGAAATTTTACAGTAAAGAACGATCTCTCGCCCATAGGAACTGTATATGGTGGTTACAGTAATCTCTCTCCCATAGTTACTGATATGTTACATTAAATCCGGGTTGCAGCGGTAGCTAGCAACCTAGTAAGAGACGATCACGTCTAATGTTAAGAAATATAAAAACCCATAACTCCTTAAAAAAAAGAGTCAGATCAAAACAAAAAGTACACCATTAGAATCGCCTTGTCCGAAATTCCTATAAGGAAAACTTACCGCCCTTTGGCTTGAATAACAAAGAAAATATATTGGCTTGAAAATCAAGAAAATTGACTTTAACAACGTTATTCTCCACAAAGGGGATATTTTTTCTCTTTCTTCATCTTTTACACAGATAGCTTGGCACTGGAACATCGTAGAGAGTTGTTCAATGGCTCATTTGAAAGGAAATTAATATAGATAAAAACTTTTTCTACGTGAAAAAATGTATTTTTAAAATAGAATCAGTTTTTAACGAAAAATTGCATATTTCATATTAAAGATTAATCAATGACGTCATAATCGTATACCAGTGGTAGGATTTGAACCCACACCTCCAAAGAGACTGGTGACTAACACCAGCGCCTTGGACCACTCGGCCAAGAAAAATATCCCACAAACGGGATATTTTTTTCTTTCTTTTTCTTCTTCTTCTTTTCCACAGATAGCTTGGCACTGGAACATCGTAGAGAGTTGTTCAATGGCTCATTTTAAAGAAAATCTCTAGATCTAGTGCCATTTTTACAATAAGGAACGAACTTTAACCCATAGTAACTTAAGTATTAAATCAAACGGTTCGTTGTCATAGTAAAGAGCTGTGTAATGGCTCATTTTAAAGAAAATTGATGTATATAGAAGCGTTCTGTAATTAACAAAAGTAATTATTATTATAAAACAAATTATTACGATGTGGTAAAGAACTAACTCTAGGCGATAGCAACTAATTTAATTTTGAAAAGAAAGAATTACAGCAGAAACCTAAATGGTAGTATAAGTAAGCTACATATAATAATTATTACATTAAAGAACCATCTGTAGTCCATAGTAACCATAGTGTTATAAGGAATCATTATATGTATGATGATGCAAAACATATTTATTTTTAAATAATTCAATCCGGGTTTCAGCGGTAGTTATAATAAAGAACGACCTCTTGCCAATACTAAATTTTATTCGTCACTTAATTATAGTATGGGTTAGTAATTCAAAATATAGCTTGGCACTAGAACATAGTAGAGAGTTGTTCAATGGCTCATTTTAAAGAAAATTAATAGGGTTAAAAACCTCTTGTAATTAAAATAAATTATTTTTATTACATTAAGAAATTTAAATTATGTTCCTTAAGAAATAATCATAAGCTAAAATATTCCACACAAAATTTTAACTCAAGCCAACTGGATGGAAGCTATCCCAACCTCTAGACCATATAATATTTATTAAATATCCGATTAATGACGTTTATGTTAAAGAACAAATTATGAACCTAGTTAGCTGTGTGATTATTTGAGGATCGTCTCTTACTATTCCAAAGAAGAAAAAGCCGTAGGCTTTTTCTTGTTTGTAATTTATAATCTGGATTCAAGCGGTAGTTATAGTAAAGAACGGACTCAAGCCAAAAGAAACTGAACCCTGTGTATCATTCATATTATCTTCCCTATTTTAGCTAGGATGTAAATAAAATCCAGGTTGCAGCGGTAGCTAGCAACCTAGTAAGAGATGATCACCTCCACTGTTAAAAAATATAAAAACCCCCAACTCCTAAAAAAAGAGTCAGATCAAAACAAAAAGTTTCGCCATTAGAACCGCCTTGTCCGAAACCCCTATAAAGGAAATTTACCGCCCTTTGGCTTGAATAATTGCAGTATAGAACGATCTCTCGCCCTTAGTAACTGATATACAGTTGTTCCAGGGGTAGATACAAGCTATCCAGAATCTAGCAGTATCCGAGTTGCAGTAGCAGCTGTCACCCAGAATCTCTTTGCTTAACAACACAGAAATCATGTCAGCTTGTTATTAAACCAGAACCTAACAAATAATAAAACTAACAAGTGACAATCTTTTCTCACTTGGCAGTTGTTTTTTTTAATTATTCTTCAATTTTTAGTTACTATGGACCGGGGCATGTCCTTTTCTAAGCAGAAGGTACGGCTGCGACCACGGTTTCTATTTCAGTTTGTTAATTCCGCATTGTCTTAGTTTTTAGAAATCTAGTTTCCGAGTCTTTAAAAAAAGAGCAAAAATATTCATGTGATTATATCAGAGTTATGGAAAGAGATTTAACCTGTAATATTTTTAAGAAATTCGTTAAGGTTATTTACATTAAAGGACGAACAATAGCCCATAGTAACTCTGAAGAGTCATTGCATTTCACATTTAGAAAACTTCTTGTCATGGAACAAAAGGTAGCAGAAAGATTTTGCATAAAAATGTCGCAATGGATATTAACTGATGAATTAAACTGTTTGATAAGTCCACTTGAACAACAGACTCAAATACTGGAGCTATTATACACTAGAATTGTTGTTGCCGAGAAAACATTGAAAGAAACGAAGAATGCTGTTCCAACACCCGAGGAAAATTCTACCATAGGAAAAATTAATAAAATTTTAGAGGCTATAAAATTGTTCTGGAAAGAGAGCGAAAACTTAAAAGAATACCAATATGTACAACACGGAATCTTTAATTGTAAAATAATGAAAAAGATAGTCGATCTCTTATGTATTTGGTCAAAAACTTTTGGATTTGATACGAAGGCACATATTGACAGGCCAATCAATTATTCAAATTACATTGATTCAATCAAAAAATTAAACTGCAGACCGCTGATAATTAATATTCTGGATATTTTAATCGCATTTTATGCTGGACATGACAGCTGTGAAGAAATATCTATTGATGAAAAAGATGGTCACATTGTGGCATCATTTCTAACGGCTGGATTCAAAGACCCGAATGGAGCATTGTTCCACCAAGATATTAAGGATGACGATCAGACGTTTAGAATAAATTTGTTGTCCAGGGCGGCAAAACTATTATTGGTAATAGTTGAAAATGACACTGGTGCACAGATGGCTGGATGGATTTTTCACACCATAGAACGCAAAACCATAATAAAAGCCTTGCAAAATGCCTCCGTTGCTGCCAGTAAAACTGAAGGCACTGTCATTAATTTTCCAAAATCGGTCAACGTATATTACGATGTCTTATTTTTGTTAATATGCAGACTATCAAAGCTTGACACAGGCATGGAAAAAGAGCTCAAAGGTGTGCAGAGCAACTTGACTCACACCCGTAAATCAGAGATTCCTATTAAAATGGAAGATGGCACACACAAAAAATTTGTGTTCATTTTGCCAATGGAAAATAGCAGCCATTTACCAAAGAAAAGGAAAAGTGATGTAATCAAAACATATTTTTACTCTGCCGGAAAAGAAGACAGTAGTGCCGAAAAAGAAGACAAATTATTAAATTTCATTGGCTGTTCCAGGAAATTCCAGGATGAAGCAAGGGCACAAAAGAAATTCAAAAAATGGTCAAAATACTCAGAATAAGTGACCACATTTTTTATTTATTGTATTTTGGCTTTGTCCCTTTAATCAAAGGACTAATCTTTTTTGGCAGCCCATCAACTTATACCTTTGTATCAGGAACAGATGCTCCATCATCTTCGGGTCCAGCCTCTTCTCCAGGATTTTCTTTTGGCACAGTGACTAATACTCCTCAATCAGGATTTTCTACAAATGAATCTTGTATGTCAGAGCCCTATGCCAATGACAGCCCAGTGCCCATGAACACAATAATGATTGCTGTGTTTGCCCTTAACGTCGTAAACGTCATTCTTTGTGGTCTGGAATTCTTCACCCTTATCGGGTCACTATTATGCCAGCTGTCACTATTCAGGGAAGAGTTGGTTAAGATAACAGTGAGTTTAGTTGGCCTCATTTTGTGTCTGCTTGCAACAACTATTAATATTTCTTGGAACGGATTTTTGATCCATCTGGGTATTTTTGAAATCCTAATTATTGAAGGATGTTCAATCGGGGCGGGTATACTCTCCCTTGTTTTTTTTGGAGTGGCCTCGTTGAATTCTTTCGCTGTGGTAGGATTTTACTTTTTTAAGGGCCATTTCCGAAGAAAAATAAACCTACAAGGAGATGGCCAAAGTTGGGAGTATTTCTGTGACTCAATTCCAAAATGTTTCACGGGACTACTTCATCAGCTTCTGGGAAACGGAAATGGTTCTCTGAATATTTTAGTGCCTATTAGCATAAATTTTCCAAAATACTAATGGCGTATGGCATTTGTTATTGGCCTGAGATTTTGCACCACAATCTTAAGCTTCAGTGTCATTGGGTCAGCCGTATATGCAGGACTATGTAAATGGATACTTGTAAGAACAGTGAAAGATATAGAAAAAGTTTCTGCTTGTTTTATTTGTGGGTTGAAGAAAATAACCTGCGGTAAAACAGAATATAGGTGCCATATCAACACGTAGCACGAAATATGGCGCTATTTAGACTGTATTAATATGATTCTAAACAAAAAACTGGATGACAGTATCCTAACCATGAGTTCCAATGAACAATACATTTCCGAAAGCTTTATCGAGGAAAATCTAAGCTGGATTCCTACAAGCCCTTAGTGGGAATTTAGTGGAAGAGTATTCCAGCTGGTAGAAGCCATTTTTATTGATCGAGTGGCAGTTTCTTTTTGGAACTTAGACAGTCAACATTGAAATGAATGCTTATACATTATTTAACATTGAAATTGTTGAAGAAATAGAACTTAGTGTCCCTAAAGTAGCGGTAGAAATTACAATGGTTTGCCAAGTAACTCTACAATGGGACAAAACATATGCTGGATATGTTACAACATTAAGCAAATTCAAGTAAGAAGAACAATTATGCTTTCCGGCCAAAGTGATTATAGTGAATATACTGAGACTACAAGATGAGTTAAATGCGCCGGCCAAATATATTGAAGAGAAAAATTTATAAAAAAAGGTGAGTCTGCATTTGGTAGTGAGAGTGTTAAAATGGATAGATTTGAGAATCAGAAAATCTTACATTAATCTCGTAAAATTGGAAAAAAGATTCATTTTAGATGATGACTTTCGGAAATTATATCTTCCAAAAAAATATTTTCCTGAAAAGGGCTTTACTATGTAATGTGAATCAAGTAACCATGTTTTGACTATTGTATGAAACTTTTTTGTCATAGGCCCTAAGCTTATACTCAATATCTAGAACAATTAATTGAGACAATACAAAACCAGATTGTGGTTTCGCTCTTATCCACTACTTAGACAGCCATTTTGTTCAACATCATGTCTAAACATATTTTGTGAAGTCCCTTGAAGACATTTTGCTTTATCCCGAGTCGATGTCTTTTTGGAAGTGAGACAGTCAACATTGATAAATATTTTACACCTGCCCATTATGCTTGTATACTTCAAATCGCTGAATTTCCTGTGTTAAATTTACTTTTTCTAATGACTATCAAAAAGTGTAAATTATTTTATGGATTTAACTTACATAAAGGATATGCAGTGCAAATTAATGACTGCAATTCCTTTCAAGAATAATATTTCTCACGTAACTGTCAATATTTTTCACGTCCCTTTCAAACCTCTTTGTACTGTCACCATTAGACTAGCTCAGGTAACTTTAAACTAAGTCTTCTATTTTAGTTTCCACCTCAGTTACGGAAAATTTATTCGGGACATCACTTTCTAACATTTAAATCTTGATATTCATTTTTCTTAGTTCTTGCTTGAGATCTACTTTGAACTGATTAAGCGAAGCAGTTACAGCTTCAGAGACAATTGATTCAATAAGGTTTTGGGTTGTATCTGAGCCTAGACTAGTGTTTCCACTAACCTTACAAATTTGGCAAAACCATTCACACGTGAGTCTATCAGTCATCTTTCGGAACAGTACATATTCAGACTAGGAGATTCCAATGCACTCGGTGCAAAAACATTTGTCTCTAAGGTATAAGACTGTAAGCTATAAGACTCTGTATATATATATATATATATATATATATATATATATATATATATATATATATATATATATATATATATATATATATATATATATATATATATATATATATATATATATATATATATATATATATATATATATATATATATATATATATATATATATATATATATATATATATATATATATATATATATATATATATATATATATATATATATATATATATATATATATATATATATATATATATATATATATATATATATATATATATATATATATATATGAACATTTCATGAAATGAGCATTTCATTTTTAAACATAATAGGAAAATGAGAGTGTGGGCATGGGAGGGGGACTAGTTGCTCTCCAATCACGTTTGACTATTAAATAGGGCATTAGCCATTTCTAATTTTAGTCAAATCATCCTTTTTCGAAGTTCCTAAGACAACTCCTTTGATACGAAGTGCCCTGGTCTAAACAAAAAAAATAAAAATAAAATAATAATACATTGTTCCCACATCGATTTTTACTATAAAAATGTCAAGCCTTCCAATCACATTCGACTATTAAAAATGGTACTAGCCCTTTCAATTTCCTCTTGAATGAGCCCTTTTTGAGTTTCTACTACAACACTTTCTATAAACACCTTATATGGCCCCAGGGCATAAATTACAACCCTTGCCCTCAGAGCTGTTAGGGGGTTGTCATCCTCAAAAGCCTGATTTCCAGAACTTTTAGTTCTATAGTTTTAGTTAGCTACTTGATTGTTTGAGTTTCGTCTCTTACTATTTAAAAGAAGAAAAAGCCGTAGGCTTTTTCCTGTTTGTATTTATAGTTAAAAAACGAACTCAAGTCCAAAGAAACTGAACCCTGTGGTTCATTCATATTATCTTCATTATTTTAGCTAGAATGTAAATAAACAAGTCTCTTTTTTAAATTTTAAATTGAAAAGATAGTGCTTTTACTTCAACATATTAAAAGTTCTCCCCGACGGGGAATCAAACCCCCTTCTCCCGGGTAACAAGTGGGCAGGTTTATTATTAGACTATCGTATAATAAAGATCGAACTCTTCCCTATACTAACTTGAATAGGTAACTTCACTATAGTTAAGATTACAGTATTTATATCATGACAATGCAAAAGGTATGAGAAAAAACTGCAAAACTCTGTAAACTGCAAAAATATTTAGAATGTTTGAGTAACAATTTCACTTTATGAAAATTACCTCTTGCCTATGCTAAATTTTATAGGCCACTTAACTATAGTATAGGCTAGTACAGTAAGATTTGAAGTCAAATATTAAAAATTATAATTAGAAGCTTCAAAGGGGGCTCATTCGATTGGAAATTGAGAGTTCTAGTGTCCTTTTTAAGAGTCGAAAATGATTGGAGGGCAACTTGCCCCCCCTCCCCCCACACGCCCCTCAATCCCCCCAGCACATCCAATCAAAAGTATGAAATGGCCATTCTGCTCAGCGTAGTTGATTTTCAGATAGAAAATATATTTTTGAGGAGGATACTCCCCCACAACCCTCAGGGCAAGGGTTTTAAGTTAGTCCATGGGGGCCTATAAGGTATTTATAGAAGGCGTTGTCTTAGAAACTTCCAAACAGGCTCATTCGATTGGAAATTAAAGAGCTAGTGCCCTTTTTAATAGTCGAGAGTGATTGGAGTGTAACTAGCCCCCCCCCCCCCCCCACGCCCATCATTTTCCCATACACATCCAATAAAAATTTTGAGTTACCCATTTTGTTCAGCGTAGTTGATTTCCAAATAGAAAATATATTTTTGAGGAGGACACTTCCCCACAACCTTCAGGGCAAGGGTTTTAAGTTATGACCTAGGGGCGTATAAGGTTTTTATAGACGGCGTTGTCATATAAACTTCAAAACAGGCTCAGTCGATTGAAAATTAAAGGGTTAGTGCCCTTTTTCATAGTCGAAAATGATTGGAGGGCAACTAGCTCCTCCCCACGCCCATCATTCCCCCAAACACATCCAATCAAAATTTTGAGATACCCATTTTGTTCAGCGTAGTTGATTTCCAGATAGAAAATATATTCTTGAGGAGGATTATAATAAAGATCGAACTCTTCCCTATACTAACTTGCATAGGCAACTTCACTATAGTTAAGATTACAGCATTTATATTTATAATAATGTAATTTCATAGATAGCTTGACTCTGCAAAATCGTAGAGAGTTGTTTAATGGCTCATTTTAAAGGAAATTAATGGGTTTAAAATATTTTGTTATTATAAAACAAATTTTTTTTAAAATAGAATCATTTTTCTTACAAAACTACAAAAGAAGACCATTACAATAACAAACCATTGAATATATTGGACTCAGTTAGCTACTTGGTTGTTTGAGGTTCGTCTCTTACTATTTCAAAGAAGAATAAGCCGTAGGCTTTTTCTTGTTTGTAATTATTTTTTACGGTAAAGAACGATCGCTTGCACATAGTAACTGATATACGGTGGTTCCAAGGGTGGCTACAAGCTATCCAACTTGTAGCGGTATCTGGGCTGCAGCAGCAGCTGTAATAAGGGTTGCAGCGGTAGCTAGCAACCTAGTATGAGACGATCACGTCCAATGTTAAGAAATATAAAAACCCATAGTTCCTAAAAAAGGAGTCAGATCAAAACAAAAAGTACACCAGTAGAACCGCCTTGTCCAAAACCCATGTATAGTAAACTTTCTGTCCCTTGAATTGAACAGTAAGGAAAATATATTGGCTTGAAAATCAAGAAAAGTGGCAGCTACTACAACATTCTGCCTAAACGGGATATTTTTTTCTTTTTTTCTTTTGTATCCAGAGATAGCTTTGCACTGGAACATCATAGAGAGTTGTTCAATGGCTCATTTTAGAGGAAATTAATTGGGTTAAAAATCTATAGTAACTAAAATAAATTATTTCTAAAAGAGAATAAATTTTTCAACCAAAAACTGCATTTTTGATGTTTTTTCACACTGCAGTCTTTCAAACATAATCTTATACCAGCGGTAGGATTTGAGCCAACGCCTCCGAAGAGACTGGTGGCTAGTACCAGTGCCTTGAACCACTCGGCTAAACTGCCTCTCATAAATAATATCTATGTGAATCTGGGTTGCAGCAGTAGCTCGCAACCTACCAAGAGACAATCAGTAAACTGCTAAGAAATATAAAAACCCAAAACTCCTAAAAATACGATCAGATCAAAACAAAAGTACATCATTAGAACTACCTTGTCTGAAACCCTACTAGATAAATTAGAGCAATGACGTGAATAGAAATCAGGGTTGTAGCGGTAGCTAGCAACCTAGTAAGAGACGATCACGTCCAATGTTAAGAAATATAAAAACCCATAATTCATAACGGAGGAGTCAGATCAAAACAAAAAGTACACCATTAGAACCACCTTGTCCGAAACCCCTGTGTAGAAAACTTTCTGTCCCTCGGTTTGAACAGCAAGGTAAATATATTGGCTTGAAAATCAAGATTATAATAAAGAACGACCTCTGGCCTATACTAAATTGTATCCGGGTTGCAGCAGTAGCTAGCAACCTAGTAGGAGACGATCAAGTCCAGTGTTAAGAAATATATCCGCGTTGAGGTGGTAGCTAGCAACCTAGTAAGAGACGATCACGTCCAATGTTAAGAAATATATAAACCACTAACTCCTAAAATTACTGTAAAGAACGACCCTTAGAAAATAGTCAAAGAAGATCATTAGAAGAACAACCCATGGCATACATTGGACTTAGTCAGATGACTGATTTTTTAGAGTTAAAACTAGGACCGAACTGAATCCGAGTTGAGGCGGTAGATAGCAACCTAGTAAAAGACGATCACCTCCACTGTAAAGAAATATAAAACCTCTAACTCCTAAAAAAAAGAGTCAGATCAAAACAAAAAGTATACCATTAGAGCCACCTTGTCCGAAACCCCTATTAAGGAAACTTACCGCCCTTTGGCTTGAATAACAAAGAAAATATATTGGCTTGAAAATCAAGAAAATTGACTTTTACCACGTTATTCTCCACAAACGGGATATCTTTTTCTTTCCGCTTGATTTTTCTTCTCAGCTAGCTGGGCACTGAAAAATCATAGAGAGCTGTATAATAGCTCATTTTAAAGGAAATTTTACAGTAAAGAACGATCTCTCGCCCATAGGAACTGTATATGGTGGTTACAGTAATCTCTCTCCCATAGTTACTGATATGTTACATTAAATCCGGGTTGCAGCGGTAGCTAGCAACCTAGTAAGAGACGATCACGTCTAATGTTAAGAAATATAAAAACCCATAACTCCTTAAAAAAAAAGAGTCAGATCAAAACAAAAAGTACACCATTAGAATCGCCTTGTCCGAAATTCCTATAAGGAAAACTTACCGCCCTTTGGCTTGAATAACAAAGAAAATATATTGGCTTGAAAATCAAGAAAATTGACTTTAACAACGTTATTCTCCACAAAGGGGATATTTTTTTTCTTTCTTCTTCTTTTCCACAGATAGCTTGGCACTGGAACATCGTAGAGAGTTGTTCAATGGCTCATTTTAAAGGAAATTAATATCTTTAAAATCTTTTTGTACGTGAAAAAATGTATTTTTAAAATAGAATCAGTTTTTAACGAAAAATTGCATATTTCATATTAAAGATTAATCAATGACGTCATAATCGTATAACAGTGGTAGGATTTGAACCCACACATCTGAAGATACTGGTGACTAACACCCGCGCCTTGGACCACTCGGCCAAGAAAAATATCCCACACCCGGTATATTTTTTTCTTTCTTCTTCTTCTTCTTCTTTTCCACAGATAGCTTGGCCCTGGAACATTGTAGAGAGTTGTTCAATGGCTCATTTTAAAGAAAATCTCTAGATCTAGTGCCATTTTTACAATAAGGAACGAACTTTAACCCATAGTAACTTAAGTATTAAATCAAACGGTTCGTTGTCATAGTAAAGAGCTGTGTAATGGCTCATTTTAAAGAAAATTGCTGTATATAGAAGCGTTCTGTAATTAACAAAATTAATTATTATTATAAAACAAATTATTACGATGTGGTAAAGAACTAACTCTAGGCGATAGTAACTAATTTAATTTTGAAAAGAAAGAATTACAGCAGAAACCTAAATGGTAGTATAAGTAAGCTACATATAATAATTATTACATTAAAGAACCATCTGTAGTCCATAGTAACCAAAGTGTTATAAGGAATCATTATATGTATGATGATGCAAAACATATTTATTTTTAAATAATTCAATCCGGGTTTCAGCGGTAGTTATAATAAAGAACGACCTCTTGCCTATACTAAATTTTATTCGTCACTTAATTATAGTATGGGTTAGTAATTCAACAGATAGCTTGGCACTAGAACATCGTAGAGAGTTGTTCAATGGCTCATTTTAAAGAAAATTAATGGAGTTAAAAACTTCTTGTAATTAAAATAAATTATTTTTAATACATTAAGAAATTTTAATTATGTTCCTTAAGAAATCATCATAAGTTAAAATTTTCCACACAAAATTTTAACTCAAGCCAACTGGATGAAAGCTATCCCAACCTCTAGACCATATAATATTTATTAAATATCCGATTAATGACGTTTATGTTAAAGAACAAATTATGAACCTAGTTAGCTGTGTGATTATTTGAGGATCGTCTCTTACTATTCCAAAGAAGAAAAAGCCGTAGGCTTTTTCTTGTTTGTAATTTATAATCTGGATTCAAGCGGTAGTTATAGTAAAGAACGGACTCAAGCCAAAAGAAACTGAACCCTGTGTATCATTCATATTATCTTCCCTATTTTAGCTAGGATGTAAATAAAATCCAGGTTGCAGCGGTAGCTAGCAACCTAGTAAGAGATGATCACCTCCAATGTTAAAAAATATAAAAACCCCCAACTCCTTAAAAAAAAGAGTCAGATCAAAACAAAAAGTACACCATTAGAATCGCCTTGTCCGAAATTTACCGCCCTTTGGCTTGAATAATTACAGCATAGAACGATCTCTCGCCCATAGTAACTGATATACAGTGGTTCCAGGGGTAGATACAAGCTATCCAGAATCTAGCAGTATCCGGGTTGCAGTAGCAGCTGTCACCCAGAATCTCTTTGCTTAACAACAAAAAAATCATGTCGGCTTGTTATTAAACCAGAACCTAACAAAAAATAAAACTAACAAGTGACAATCTTTTCTCACTTGGCAGTTGTTTTTTTTAATTATTCTTCAATTTTTAGTTACTATGGACCGGGGCATGTCCTTTTCTAAGCAGAAGGTACGGCTGCGACCACGGTTTCTATTTCAGTTTGTTAATTCCGCATAGTCTTAGATTTTAGAAATCTAGTTTCCGAGTGTTTAAAAAAAGAGCAAAAATATTCATGTGATTATATCAGAGTTATGGAAAGAGATTTAACCTGTAATATTTTTAAGAAATTCGTTAAGGTTATTTACATTAAAGGACGAACAATAGCCCATAGTAACTCTGAAGAGTCATTGCATTTCACATTTAGAAAACTTCTTGTCATGGAACAAAAGGTAGGAGAAAGATTTTGCACAAAAATGTCGCAATGGATATTAACTGATGACTTAAACTGTTTGATAAGTCCACTTGAACAACAGACTCAAATACTGGAGATATTATACACTAGAATTGTTGTTGCCGAGAAAACACTGACTTAAATGAAGAATCCTGTCCCAACACCCGAGGAAAATTCAACCGTAGGAAAAATTAATAAAATTTTAGAGGCTCTAAAATTGTTCTGGAAAGAGAGCGAAAACTTAAAAGAATACCAATATGTACAACGCGGAATCTTTAATTGTAAAATAATAAAAAAGATAGTCGATCTCTTATTTATATTGTCAAAAACTTTTGAATTTTATACGAAGGCACATATTGACAGGCCAATCAATTATTCAAATTACATTGATTCAATCAAAAAATTAAACTGCAGACCGCTGATAATTCATATTCTGGATATTTTAATCGCATTTTATGCTGGACATGACAGCTGTGAAGAAAAATCTATTGAGGCAAAAGATGCTCACATTGTGGCATCAATTCTAACAGCTGGATTCAAAGACCCAAATGGAGCATTGTTCAACAAAAATATTGATGGTGAAGATCCGAATTTAAAAATAAATTTGTTGTCCAGGGCATCAAAACTATTCTTGGTAATAGTTGAAAATGAAACTGGTAAACAGATGGCTGGATGGATTATTCACGCCATAGAACGCAACAAATTATGAAATCCTTGCAAAGTGAATCCGTTGCTGCCAGTTAAACTTAAGGCACTGTCATTAATTTTCCAAAATCGGTCAACGTATATTAAGATTTCTTATTTTTGTTTATATGCAGACCATCAAAGCTTGACACAGGCATGGACAAAGAGCTCAAAGGTGTGCAGAGCAACTTGACTCACACCCGTAAATCAGAGATACCTATTAAAATGGAAGATGGCACACACAAAAAATTTGTGTTCATGTTGCCAAGGGAAAATAGCAGCCATTTACCAAAGAAAAGGAAAAGTGCTGTAATCAAAACATATTTTTACTCTGCCGAAAAAGAAGACAGTAGTGCCGAAAAAGAAGAAAAATTATTGAATTTCCTTGGTTGTGCCAGGAAATTCCAGGATGAAGCAAGGGCACAAAAGAAATTCAAGAAACGGTCAAAATACTCAGAAAAAGTTACCCCATTTTTTATTTATTGTATTTTGGCTTTGTCCCTTTTAATCAACGGAATAATCTTTTTTGGCAGCCCATCAACTTATACCTTTGTATCAGGAACAGATGCTCCATCATCTTCGGGTCCAGCCTCTTCTCCAGGATTTTCTTTTGGCACAGTGACTAATACTCCTCAATCAGGATTTTCTACAAATGAATCTTGTATGTCAGAGCCCTATGCCAATGACAGCCCAGTGCCCATGAACACAATAATGATTGCTGTGTTTGCCCTTAACTTCGTAAACCTCATTTTTTGTGGTCGGGAATTCTTTACCCTTCTTGGGTCACTTTTATGTCAGCTGTCACTATTCAGGGAAGAGTTGGCTAAGATAAGAGTGAGTTTAGTCGGCCTTATTTTGTGTCTGCTCGCAACAACTATTAATATTCCTTGGAACGGATTTTTGATCCATCTGGGAATTTTTGAAATCCTAATTATTAAAGGATGTTCAATCGGGGCGGGGATACTCTCCCTTGTTTTTTTTTGAGTGGCCTCGTTGAATTCTTTCGCCTTGGTAGGATTTTACTTTTTTAGGGGCCATTTCCGAAGAAAAATAAACCTACCAGGAGATGGCCAAAGTTGGGAGTATTTCTGTGACTCAATTCCAAAATGTTTCACGGGACTAATTCATCAGCTTCTGGGAAACGGAAATGGTTCTCTCAATATTTTAGTGCCTATTAGCATAAATTGTCCAAAATACTACTGGCGTATGGCATTTGATATTGGCCTGAGATTGTGCACCACAATCTTAAGCTTCAGTGTCATTGGGTCAGCCGTATATGCAGGACTATGTAAATGGATACTTGTAAGAACAGTTCAAGATATAGAAAAAATTTCTGCTTTTTTTATTTGTGGGTTGAAGAAAATAACCTGCAGTAAAAAAGAATATAGGTGCCATATCAACACGTAACACGAAATATGGCGCTATTTAGACTGTATTAATATGATTCTAAACAAAAAACTGGATGACAGCTTCCTAACCATGAGTTCCAATGAAAAATAAATTTCCGAAAGCTATATCGAGGAAAATCTAAGCTGGATTCCCACAAGCCCTTAGTGCGAATTTAGTGGAAGAGTATTCCAGCTGGTAGAAGCCATTTTTATTGATCGAGTGGCAGTTTCTTTTTGGAAGTTAGACAGTCAACATTGAAATGAATGCTTATACATTATTTAACATTGAAATTGTTGAAGAAAGAGAACTTAGTGTGCCTAAAGTAGCGGTGGAAATTACAATGGTTTGCCAAGTATATCTACAATGGGACAAAACATATGCTGGATATGTTACAACATTAAGCAAATTCAAGTTAGAAGAACAATTATACTTTCCGGCCAAAGTGAGTCTAGTGCATATACTGAGACTACAAGATGAGTTAAATGCGCTGGCGAAATATATTGAAGAGAACAATTTATAAAAAAAAGATGAGTCTGCATTTGGTAGTGACAGTGTTAAAATGGATAGATTTGAGAATCAGAAAATCTTACATTAATCTAGTAAAATTGGAAAAAAGATTCATTTTAGATGATGACTTTCGGAAATTATATCTTCCAAAAAAAATATTTTCTTGAAAAGGGCTTAACGATGTAATGGGAATCAATTCCCCATGTTTGGACTATTGTATGAAACTTCTTTGTCATAGGCCCTAATCTTATACTCAATCTATAGAAAAATTAATTGAGGCAATACAAAACCATATTGTGGTTTCGCTCTTATCCACTACTTAGATAGCCATTTTGTTTGACATCATGTCTAAACATATTTTGTGAAGTCCCTTGAAGACATTTTGCTTTATCCCGAGTCGAGGTCTTTTTTGTAGTTAGTCACTCAAAAATTATAAAAGTTTTAAAACAGCCCAATCTGCGTGTATAATTAGGGTAGCTGAATATCCTGTGATAATTTTACTTTTGCTAATGACTTTCAAAAAGTGTAAATTATGTAATGCGTTTAAATTACATATATATATATATATATATATATATAATATATATATAATATATATATATATATATATATATATATATATATATATATATATATATATGAACATTTCATGAAATGAGCATTTCATTTTTAAACATAATAGGAAAATGAGAGTGTGGGCGTGGGAGGGGGACTAGTTGCTCTCCAATCACGTTCGACTATTAAAAAGGGCATTAGCCATTTCTAATTTTAGTCAAATCATGCTTTTTCGAAGTTCCTAAGAGAACTCCTTTGATACAAAATGCCCTGGTCTAAACAAAAAAAAAAAAAAAAAAAATAATAGTACATTATACCCACATCGATTTTTACTATAAAAATGTCAAGCCTTCCAGTCACTTTCAACTATTAAAAAGGGTACTAGCCCTTTCATTTTCCTCTTGAATGAGCCCTTTTTGAGTTTCTACTACAACACTTTCTATAAACACCTTATATGGCCCCAGGGCATAAATTACAACCCTTGCCCTCAGAGCTGTTAGGGGGTTGTCATCCTCAAAAGCCTGATTTCCAGAACTTTTAGTTCTATAGTTTTAGTTAGCTACTTGATTGTTTGAGTTTCGTCTCTTACTATTTAAAAGAAGAAAAAGCCGTAGGCTTTTTCCTGTTTGTATTTATAGTTAAAAAACGAACTCAAGTCCAAAGAAACTGAACCCTGTGGTTCATTCATATTATCTTCATTATTTTAGCAAGAATGTAAATAAGCAAGTCTCTTTTTTAAATTTTAAATTGAAAAGATAGTGCTTTTACTTCAACATGTTAAAAGTTCTCCCCGGCGGGGAATCAAACCCCCTTCTCCCGGGTAACAAGTGGGCAGGTTTATTATTAGACTATCGTATAATAAAGATCGAACTCTTCCCTATACTAACTTGCATAGGTAACTTCACTATAGTTAAGATTACAGTATTTATATCATGACAATGCAAAAGGTATGAGAAAAAACCGCAAAACTCTGTAAACTGCAAAAATATTTAGAATGTTTGAGTAACAATTTCACTTTATGAAAATTACCTCTTGCCTATGCTAAATTTTATAGGCCACTTAACTATAGTATAGGCTAGTACAGTAAGATTTGAAGTCAAATATTAAAAATTATAATTAGAAGCTTCAGAGGGGGCTCATTCGATTGGAAATTGAGAGTTCTAGTGTCCTTTTTAAGAGTCAAAAATGATTGGAGGGCAACTTGCCCCCCCCTCCCCCCACACGCCCCTCATTCCCCCCATCACATCCAATCAAAAGTATGAAATGGCCATTCTGCTCAGCGTAGTTGATTGTCAGATAGAAAATATATTTTTGAGGAGGAGACTCCCCCACAACCCTCAGGGCAAGGGTTTTAAGTTAGTCCATGGGGGCATATAAGGTATTTATAGAAGGAGTTGTCTTAGAAACTTCAAAACAGGCTCATTCGATTGGAAATTAAAGAGCTAGTGCCCTTTTTAATAGTCGAAAGTGATTGGAGTGTCACTAGGGCGGCCCCCCCCCCCCACGCCCATCATTTTCCCAGCCACATCCAATAAAAATTTTGAGTTACCCATTTTGTTCAGCGTAGTTGATTTCCAAATAGAAAATATATTTTTGAGGAGGAAACTGCAACACAACCTTCAGGGCACGGGTTTTAAGGTATGACCTTGGGGCGTATAAGGTTTTTATTGACAGCGTTGTCGTAGATACTTCAAAACAGTCTCAGTCTATTGAAAATTAAGGTGTTAGGACCTTTTTTCATAGTCGAAAATGATTGGAGGGCAACGAGATCCTCCCCACGCCCATTATTCACCCAAACACCTCCAATCAAAATTTGGAGATAGCCATTTTGTTCGGCGTAGTTAATTTCCAGATAGAAAATTTAATTCTTGAGGAGGATTCGGGTTGCAGCGGTAGCTAGCAACCTAGTAAGAGACGATCACGTCCAATGTTAAAAAATATAAAAACCCCTAACTCCTAAAAACAGAGTCAGATCAAAACAAAAAGTACACCATTAGAACCGCCTTGTCCGAAACCCCTATAAAGGAAACTTACCGCCCTGCGGCTTGAATAACAAAGAAAATATATTGGCTTGATAATCAAGAAAATTGACTTTAACCACGTTATTCTCCACAAACGGGATATTTTTTTCTTTCTTTTCCACAGATAGCTTGGCACTGGAACATCGTAGAGAGTTGTTCAATGGCTCATTTTGAAGGAAATCTCTAGATCTAGCGCTATTTGTACTTAATATTTTTTTTTAATTAATTTTTTTTACGAAAAACTTAATTTTTTATATACAATATTAAACAATGACGTCATAGTCTTTGGATGTAGTTAGTACATAAAGTCTGGATCATCGAATTAAAGCTGAAACTAAGTAAAGAACAATTATGCCTCCATATATTCACAGTGATCTATAAAATTTCCCATTACATCTATAAACTGTTCCACAGTTGCCGGTTCATACCTTGGAAGCTTTTCACTAAACATGCAACATTTCTTTTGGATATTACTATGAAGTTTTGCGAAAGCATCTCTAGCTGACTTTTCAACAAAATCCATTCTTTCAGAGATAATTTTAATCTTTAATTTTGAATATTTTTCGTAATCCCGGTAAAAAATTCGTAAAATTTTTCTAAATTTACTAAGATCCGCCAGCATTGTTGCCATGTTTGTGGACTTCTGAATATAATTTTTAATTTTGCCCTTATGCGTTCTTTGCAGCTTGTGTAAACTGCAAAATATCCATGGTATCCGAGCAATAGTTTGAATATTTCAATTCAAGCTAGAAAAATACCTGAAAATGTTAAAATTAGTTTTATTTTTAGTTAGGTTCTAACTACCCGATGTGGAATTTACTATGTATTTTCAGACCAAAAAATTCAATTTTTTAATATATTTCATTTTTCAGTTTAGAATCGCTAAAGTTATTATGTAAACTGCAAAAATATTTATGATATATGAGCAATAATTTTAATCTTTTAATTCAAACTAACAAAATACCTGAAAATTCAAAAATTAGTTTAATTTTTTGTTAGGTTATGGGTACATGATACGAGTCTTAAAAAGTTTCAATTAGATAAGAATATTATTTCTTGTTTTGTAATAAGATGCGTTCTAATAGAGTTATACGTAATTTAAAAAAACATTACTATACAAAAAACAGAGACAACATCTTGAAAATAGAAAAGCAAAGGTATTCAACTGACAAGGCGTATCGAGATGCGAAAATTGAGAGAGCCAAACAAAAGAGTAAGGAACGGTATGATAACGATAAAGATTACCGAAACAAAGATAAGAAAAAAGTTGCTACCAAACTAAAAGGGTAGATACTGGGGTGACAAAAGCTATAATGAAAAAATTAAATTCTCTGCGAGGTTGTACCGAAGAACGCATAAGGACAAAGGGAAAAATTACATTCAGAAATACAAAAAGATGGCAAAAATGAAGGCTGATCTTTGTAAATTGAGAAACATTTTACGCATGTTTTATCGGGATCATGAAAAGTATTCAAAATTACAGATTAAAATTCTCTTTGAAAGAGCGGATGCTGTTGAAAAGTCGGCTAGAAATTCTTTGGCAAAGCTTCATAGTAATATCCAAAAGAAATGTTGTCAGTTTAACGAAAAGCTTCCAAGGTATGGATTGGCAACTGCGGAACAGTTTATAGATGCAATGGAAAATGTTCGACAACACAGTGAATATACGGAGGCGTACTTCTTAGAAAATTCGTATATTAATTTTGGAAGGAGCAATTGCAGTTTATGTAGCAGCAATAAAAATATATATACAAGCATACCTATCAACAGCGAAGGAAAAGCAATGTTTTTCAATTATGGCGAAAACGAGCCTGTTAGGGTTATTAGTAAATGTGTTTGTAAGACTAATGATTTAGAACAAATTCCTGGAACACCGACTCAAGAAAAAAGCATTTCTAACTGTGTTTTAAACAGTTCGTTTAGTTCTACTGAATATTTGGCAAAAAATTCTCTATGTAGTAGAACAAACTGTCCTGAAAAGTACGAGACAACTATTGAAAAATGCTCTAGAACTAGATCTGACAAGGAAATTATGATGGCTGAAGTCACTTATAACAATCTGAGTAAACATTCAAAACCAAAAATCGGGCAGCAGGTTACTTGGCAATGTCACCCTGATATCTGCAAGCTGTATCAAGACGGATATTGAATTATGTCAAATTCTTTTTGATATCCTTGAAAATAATATAGCATTAAAATTTTCAACTGACAAAGCGGTTAATTTCTACCTTGGCGGCTTGGATTATTGTGAAATCAATTACAGGGACACAAGAAAGCATGGGCATTCGTTATACTGTAGCCCATTTGAGGGATGTCAGAGCTATTTGCGTTCTCTAAGGGCACTAGCTCCACATTTTCCTGTCTTGAACTGTTTCATTAAAAGCGTATATAAGGCAGTATCAAAATGTAAGATTATACAACATATTAATCTACTAAAAGTCGAGGGTTCGTACAAGGATCTAAGTCATTACATAGAAGAAGTGTCAAGTAGACTCTGTCGTAATAATAGTCAAGACTTCATTTACGGTGATAGCAATATTAGAGTTTCTGTGGATGAAAATACAAAAATAAAACTATTTGGTGAGAGCCTTGATAAGGTAGCTAACATCAGGGATGTATACCCCACAATGCATTGTGACAGTTGTGAGCAGATAAAGACAAAATACCAATTGAAGAGTCTAAGATCCCTTTCAAATAGGAAAGGTTTTGATGTAATGATGGCCATGATTTTAGAACACCTACAACAGGACATACCCAAAGATGACAGAGAACAACTAATTCAATGTACAGGTTGGAAAGAGGACGTCATAGATTCATTCT
>NC_142806.1:65630951-65644445 GCF_049724085.1 Artemia sp. Qi Xiang Cuo | reverse complement strand
CCTTTTTTTAAGACAACAAGTGATGTCAATTATAATTCCTGACACTAAAGATCAATGAAGCCCTATTTAAAAATAGAATATTAATTTTTCTCTCTGACCTAAAGAATGTTTATCCCTCAGACCTAAGATTAAAGAAGCCTTAATGTTTCTTAATTCTCCCCTTCGTGAATCAATAATTTCCCTAGCGATTATGTAAATCAAGTTCACAGGTGCTACTCGTGACAGGACCACGTGGTTTATAGTTTTCCAAGTGATAAAATTCCTGTTTTTTCATTCTCAGTGAGAAAACCATATAACATACATGAATTGCTGTTGACATCCATAAATGTGAGAAAGTTCCTGATTTTTCATTCTCACTGAAAAAACCATAAAATAGACATGAAATTCTGTTGACATCCATATATCTAACAATGTCAATGTTTTTGAGATTCTCACTGTCAAAAACCATTAAGCATCCATTAAAAACCTCAAATAAATCGACCAACACACACATAATCCTCCATGAAAACCTACATATAAGTGACAAAAGTCCTGTTTTTTCATTCTCACTGACAAAAAACCATACACCACGTGGTTCTCGTGCCAATATAGGGTGTTAAAAAAAGTTGTAGGTGGCAGCAGGGGTGAGGGACACGAGTAGCAACCTCCTCTCTACTTATACACCGGCCAAACCCATATCCAATATGATCTCCTCGTGGAAAAGCTAATCAAATGCGCGCCTTACATCATGGGCAAATAAAACAATACTTCCACTGCGTTCTTCTGCATCAATTAAAGCAGAAAATGCATGACCAAACCCAAGGCTAGACTAAAGACCGAATTGATGGGTATGAACTGTACATTTAGTTTGTAACTTCTCAATGATCAAATTCTCAAAAATTTTCCAAAATATAGTTACAACCATTATAGGGTGAAAAGACTAACACTCAAAAGGATGCTTTTTCTTCCTAGGGATAGGAGTCAAACATCCAATTGAAAAAGAATCAGGTATAAATCCCAACTTAGATATAATATTGATACAGGAGGACCAAGTGTTCCATACACAATTCACCACACAACAAAAAATGCTGTGCATAAATCCCATCATGTCCTCTTAACTTTTTTTCTTCAGTTTACCAATTAAAAAAATAATCAGACTCTTTGTAATAATCAGTCCCGAGCTAAATGCATGCTAAAAAAATCTCTGAGTTTCACTTTGTTACTATTTTGCAAACATGGATCTGGATCTCACTTTATTACTATTTTACAGACGTGGATCTGGATCCGTCAATTTGTTTTTTATAGTGCTCAACCCATGGTGAAAGTGGTTTACGAGACGGTGTTTGACATGGCACTGCTTTTACAAGACTGAACCACATCGTATTTGGCCGTGACCAACATTCTTTCAAACAAGACGAAATAATCGAACTCTAATGCAGACAAAGCTGCTTTGCAAACTGGTGTTTAGTATAACTATACGGTTTTTGCAGGCACCCATCGCGCGGCTTATCCACTTCAATCCAAACAGGAAACCGAAATTAGTAGAAAAACATGCATTACGCAAATTATAGTTAGTTAACCAACTGGCCTCTTCAATTCCAACTTTTACTTGCCTAATAGGCACTGGCGATCTTTCTGCAAGATATAGCATGAGTAAGTTCATCATAGGCAGTGCTGGCACGCTGCTTAAGTAAAGAACGATGTTGGCACAATGTATTATTTTTTTTCTTTAGACCAGGGCACTTCTTATCGAAGGAATTGTCGTAGAAACTTTGGAAAGGGCTCATTTGAATGGAAATTGGAGTGGCTTGTGCCCTTTTTAATAGTCGAAAGTGATTGGCAGGGAACTAACACCCCTTCTGCGTCCACCATTTCCCTAAACACATTCAATCAAAATTTTGAGATAGCCATTTTGTTCAGCGTAGTGGATTTCTAGATATATATTATGTTTTTGAGGAAGACACTCCCCCACAGCCCTCAGGGCAAGGGTTGTAAGTTATGCCCTGTTATAGAAAGTGTTGTCGTAGGAACATCAAAAAAGGCTAATTCGATTGGAAATTCAAAGGGCTAGTGCCCCTTTTTAAAAGTCGAAAGTGGTTGGAGGGCAACTAACCCCGCTCTCACGCTCACCTTTTCCCCATACACATCCAATAAAATTTTTGAGATAGTCATTTTTTTCAACAAAATTGAAAGTTCTGGAAATTAGGTCTTTGAGGGTTACACCCCCCCCCCCCCACCCACAGCCCTCAGGGCAAGGGTTTTAAGTTATGCCCTTGGGGTATATAAGGTTTTTATTGAAAGTATTGTCATAGAAACTTCAAAAAGGGCTCATTCGATTGGAAATTGAAATGGCTAGGGCCCTTTTTAATAATCTAAAGTGATTGGAAAGCAACTAACACCCCTCCCACGTCCACCATTTCCCCAAACAAATCCAATAAAGATTTTGAGATAGCTATTTTGTTCAATGTAGTTGAAAGTTCTGGAAATTATACCTTTGAGCAGGACACTCCCCCCCCCATTCTTCTGGGCAAGGGTTATAAGTTATGCCCTGGGGGCATATAAGGTTTTTATTGAAATATTTGTCGTAGAAATTTGAAAAAGAGCCCATTTGATTGAAAATTCAAAGGGCTAGTTCCCTTTTTAATAGTCAAAAGTGATTGTCGTAGAAAGTTCAAAAATGGCTCATTCAATCGGAAATTGAAAAGGCTAGTGCCGTTTTTAATAGTCGAAATTGATTGAAGGGCAACTAATCCCCTCTCACGCCCACCATTTCCCCAAAAACATCCAATCAAAATTTAGCTAGCTAATAGCTAAATAATAGCTCAATAATAGCTAGATATATCATTGAAACATTTAAAGGAGCTAATTCAATTCAAAGTTAAAACTTCTAGAGTCCTTTTTAAGAGTAAAAAGAGATTGGAGGACAATCAGTCCGCCTCTCAACCACTTCAACATATCCAGTCAGAATGTTGAGACAACTATTTTGTTTAGCATAGTAGAACTGTCCAGCAACTATATCTTTAAAGATTTTGGGCAAGTCAACGCCCATCAATTATGCAATTGGCCCAATATTCTTTAAAAACTAACTCACAAGGCATTTTTTTACGGTTGCCAGTAAGACACTTCAGCAATATCTCAAGAACGACTCGGAGTATTAAGATGAAACTTTCAGTGCTACTGCTATACTACTTCTGCTCTTAAAATTTAAATAAATAAAAAGAGTGTAAATGTATCCAGGTTGTCATAGAGCATGTAAAGTATATTTTGGGAATGATATTAAGTTGTAATTTTCAGGTCAACTTGAGAAGTTATAAAAGTAACTTAGAAAATACTATTTGTGTCATGGTTAAAAATTGTTGAAAAAGTTTCTTCCAACATACAAATAGCAATCCAAACTATGGATTCTTTAAGAAAAAAACCGAAAAGATATAAAATATTATTTACTTCTCATGAAAAAGACTATGTCAATAAAAATGAACGGAAATTAATTTCAAAAATCTATTTCCGCAAAACAAGTTTTTCAAAGAGAGGTAAAGAGTTCCATTAAGCCAAAAATGGATAGAAATAAAGTTAAGTAATCTTTCAAGCGTAAAACTACCACAAATCACTATCAGTAACTAAATGAAACTCAAAACCAACAGAAGTTAGAATAAATAGCCGAGTCAAACTCAAAACAATCAAAAAATAACATTAGTAGGGCTGATGACCCCCATGCCTTCTCAAGACCAGAACATAATTTGCGCTTTACTGAAAACAAAATATGTCTTAACTGTTTCCACTTTTTTTAGTTAAATAAATAAAAAATTTAAGACTTTAAGGAATAAATATCAGTATATGTATATTAAACTGACAATCTATGTTCATTTGCTTTTTTTTTTTTTTTTCTTGTTTCAGTAAAGTGACGGCTGGTTGACCTATCAATTTTAACTCTTCAAAAAAACACTCAAAATTTCATTCTCTGTCGGGTCCGAAGTATCAAGCACAGGCTCTTCCATACGAAGTGATCTGAAAAAAAAAAAAATACTAAAACTTCACAGAGCCTGAAAACTAACAGTGCTTTTTTTACTGCTTATTTTTATCAATTCTCCTGACTAACGTATAAAAAAAGTTGTTTTGTTTGTTTTGTTTAGTAAACTTTATTGTTTATTTTTTTTAATTTCAATTTCATTTTTATATTGTTTTAGAAGTTGAAGATGCTTTACAAAGTCATAATGAAGAAGTCTTTGGCGTTCCGAAATTTCTTTTGCTTCCAAAACGTGAAGATATTGCTTTCGGTAGTTTTCCTGAGTTTTCAGGACCTTGTAAACTTCAATCCGATACCCAGGAATTAGGCGCCACATCTTTTGACAGTCAAGGTATATTTCAAATATATATAATATTTTTTTTTTTTTTTGTAGAATCAACTATATTTGATTATCGGCTATTTGAAAAAAACGGGAAATACAAGTGGACAAAACTATGAATTTAGACTAATCTGAAGACAAAATTTGTTTCTTGTCTCATCTTCTTGTTCTTGGAAGAGTTTTCAATGTTCTAGAGTTTGGTGCCGCATATTCCATAACTGCGGTTTAACCTTCTGATAGCTTTTAATATAACCAGGAATACGTTCCTAGAGTCAGCCTGAATCTACTATTCCTTCTGTACCTTCAAAAAGAATTTCTAGCTAAAAATAAATTTTTTTTATGGTTTCAACTAGAATTGTTATCTGTCAATTAAATTTGTATGTGTGTTTACGAATGATTTATATAAGTTTTATTTGGTTTAAAACCCGGTGCTACTTCATTGTCTGGATTCTGGTTGGAGTCCTATTATCAGCTTCGTGTAATAATATTCAACAAATTTTCAAATAACCGGAATATCTAGACTTCATTAGGGATTAACGACTTCTTTCGCAGCAAGCAATTTTACGCGAGTGAAATATATCTCCGAAAAACGAATTAACAGAGGTTGAACGAGAAGGTAAACCGAAAACCCGCGCGAATATTCCACTAGTGAATTAGCTGGACTAAAACTCTAAAAGGGGAACTACCATGTAAAACAAATCATGTATCCTCCCTGGATACTCGTACTCCAAACGTAATCTCCTCTTAGGCCGATTACTCAGTAGGACAGGTTCCTCCCACCTTCCTTATCAAATGTGCGCATAAAACTAGTATATTTTCCTAATTTGCCGTCTTCAATAATCTTATAACCTTCACCACTGAAGATTATATTTAAGTCCTTCAATTCACTCAAATAATAACCCGACTTTCAGTTTTTTCTTATCCGTTCTTAAACCCTGTAATACTTTTCAATACGGAGATTCCCCCACTGTAAACTGAAACTCAAGTAATTTCACGTTATTCTTTTTTTATTGTTGTCTAACAAGGCACAGCCCATTCTAGATCTTCATAATTCCTTCTTTTTTTTTATTTTTTTTCCCCTTTTTCCTGAATTTCTGTTTATGCTCAGCCCAAAGCTTGATGAAAGGAAGTAATGAAAGGGGGCTCTAGCCTTTGTCATGCACTGCGTCGTTCCTATGCAGGAGCCTGGCTTATCAAATTTTAAATTCGCAATGTTTCCAGTCAATCTTTCCGTTTACGATTTTTACAGCCAATAGTCTATACTGTAGGCTAATTTTTACCAGTCTTTTCGGAAACGCTTGTCTTTTTGCTACCAGTGCCACTGATAGCTCCTTTTTCGCTGAACCAGTATTCCCGTGATAAGGTACGGGTGTCACCACCTATTGCTGCAAAAATGGTTCTACATCACTTTACCACAACAGTTCTGTAAATATAGGGTTTGGTTAATACCCAATTTACAGTGTATCCTGCCCCAGGGTATCATAACGGGATCAAGCGGTCAACTGGCCAACCTCTAAGGCCAAGGGCTTACCCAACCCCGGGTCACCACTAAAAAATCTCTAACTATCTCCTTGGAGGTAACGAACCATTCTGTCAATATAATAATGACGGTATCTCGTAACTCTGTTCCTACCCTGTCTGGGTTATTGGAAAAATTAGTCTACACAGCTTTAGAAAATATCTCACTTGTAATCTTCCAAAAGGTCACACACATATAACAAAAAGAATAGGCTTCCCCAACCGGGGTCTCAATGTAGACTAACTCAAAAATTCGTTCTGTACAACAACTTTTCATAGGGATGGACCTTTACATGGCCCTTGCCAATCCTCTCAATCCCCATTCAAAATCCATTCTACTTTTTCTTAACTTTATCTTTCTATGGCTCAGACAAGGAAGTCCAAAATAGAATTTACTTCATAGTTTAATTATTGCGAAAGAATCTAACTTAGCAACCAGAATTCAACTTAGGATTAAAAATTATCTTATAGGCAAATATAATTACAGAAAAGAAAATGGGTGATTTATCTGAAAAGAAAAGAACAGGGATGGAACTCCAACAATAACCCCCTCAAAGCCCTCAGGGCAAGAATTATAAGATATGCCCTTGGGGCATATAAGGTTTTTATAGAAAGTTTTGTCGTAGAAACTTCAAAAAGGGCTTATTTGATTGGAAATTGAAAGGGCTAGTGCCATTTCTAATAGTCAAAGGGGAATGGAGAGTAATTAACCGCCCTCTCACGCCCACCGTTTCCCCAAAAATATTCAATCAAAGTTTGGAGATAACCATTTTGTTCAACGTAGTTGAAAGTTCTGGAAATTATGTATTTGAGGATTACAAACCCCCCAGAGCCCCCAAAGGCAAAGGTTGTAAGTTATGCCCTGGGGGCATATAAAGTTTTTATAGATAGCATTGTCGTAGAAACTTCAAAAGGGGCTCATTCGATTGCAAATTGAAACGGCTAGTGCCCTTTTTAATAGTCGAAAGTGATTGGAAGGCAACTAACACCCCTTCCACGCCCACCATTTTCCAAAACACATCCAATCAAAGTTTTGAGATAGCCATTTTGTTCAATGTAGTTGATTTCCAGAGATAAATTTTGTTTTTGAGGAGGACACTCCCCTCACAGCCCACAGGGCAAGGGTTTTAAGTTATGCCCCGGGGGCATATAAGGTTCTTTTAGAAAGTTTTGTCACAGAAACTTCAAAAAGAGCTCATTCGATATGAAATTTAAAGAGCTATTGCCCTTTTTAATAGTCGAAAGTGACTGAAGAGCAACTAACCCCGCTCTCACGCTCAGCTTTCCCCCAAACACATCCAATAAAAATGTTGAGATAGCCATTTTGTTCAACGTAATTGAAAGTTTTGGAAATTAGGTTTTTGAGGATGACAACCCCCCACAGCCCTCTGGGCAAGGGTTGTAAGTTCCGCCCTGGGGGCATATAAGGTTTAATAGAAAGCTTTGTCGTGGAAACTTCAAAAAGGGCTCATGCGATTGGAAATTGAAACGGCTAGTGGCTATTTTAATAGTCGAAAGTGATTGGAAGGCAACTAACACCCCTTCCACGCTCACCATTTCCCAAAACACATCCAATCAAAGTTTTGAGATAGCCATTTTGTTCAACGTAGTTGATTTCCAGAGAGAAATTTTGTTTTTGAGGAGGACACTCCCCCCACAGTCCACAGGGCAAGGGTTTTAAGCTATGCCCCGGGGGCCTATAAGGTTTTTATAGAAAGATTGTCACAGAAACTTAAAAAAAGGCTCATTCGATTGGAAATTTAAAGAGATATTGCCCGTTTTAATAGTCGAAAGTGATTAAAAAGCAACTAACCCCCCTCTCACGCTCAGCTTTTCCCCAAACACATCCAATAAAAATTTTGAGATAGCCATTATGTTCAACGTAATTGAAAGTTTTGGAAATTAGGTGTTTGAGGATGAAAACCCCCCAGAGCCCTCTGGGCAAGGGATGTAAGTTCTGCCTTGGGGGCGTATAAAGTTTTATAGAAAGCTTTGTCGTGGAAACTTCAAAAAGGGCTCATGCGATTGGAAATTGAAATGGCTAATTCCCTTTTTAATAGTCGAAAGTGATTAGAAGGCAACTAACACCCCTTCTATGCCCACCATTTCCCCAAACACATCCAATCAACATTTTTTAGAGACATTTTGTTCAACGCAGTTGAAAGTTCTGGAAATTATACCTTTGAGCAAGACACTCCCCCCACAGTTTTCAGGGCAAGGGTTATAAGTTATGCCCTGGGGGTATATAAAGTTTTTATTGAAATCTTTATTGTAAAACTGGAAAAAAGGCTCATTCAATTGTAAATTCAAAGGGCTAGTGCCCTTTGTAATAGTCGAAAGTGATTGTAAGCAACTAACCCCCCTCTCACGCCCACCTTTTCCCCAAACACATCCAATCAAAATATTTAGATAGCAATTTTATTCAACGTAGTTGAAAGTTTTGGAAATTAGTTCTTTAATGATGACATCCTCCCCCCACAACCCTCAGGGCAAGGGTTTTAAGCTATGCCTTGGGGGCATATAAGGTTTTTATAGAAAGCGATGTTGTAAAAACTTTAAAAAGGGCTTATTCAATTGAAAATTGAAAGGGCTAGTGCCCTATTTAATAGTCGAAAGAGATTGAAAGGCAATTAACCCCCCTCCTCTCACGCCCACCATTTCCCCCAATACATCCAATCAAAATTTTGAGATATGTATTTTGTTCAATGTAGTTGAAAGTTCAGGAAATTAGGTCTTTGAAGATGATAACCCCTTCAGAGCCCTCAGGGCAGGGGTTCTAAGTTCTGCCCTGGGATTATATAGGGTTTATACAGAAAGTTGTCGTAGAAACTTCAAAGAGGGCTCATTTGATTGGAAATTGAAAGGACTAGTGCCCTTTTTAATAGTCGAAAGTGAGTGGAGTTATTAACCCCCCTCTCACGCCCACCATTTCCCCAAACCCATTTAATCAAAGTTTAAAGATAGCCATTTTGTTCAACGTAGTTGAAAGTTGTGGAAATTATGTATTTGAGGATGAAAACCCCCCAGAGCCCCAAGGGCAAAGGTTTTAGGTATGCCCTAGGGTATATAAGGTTTTTATAGATAGCGTTGTCGTAAAAACTTCAAAAGGGGCTCATTCCATTGGAAATTGAGAGGGCTAGTTTCCTTTTTAATAGTCGAAAGTGATTGGAGCGTAACTAACCCCCCTCTCACGCCCACCATTCCCCAAAACACATCCAATCAAAATTTTGAGATAGCTTTTTTTTCCAACGTAGTTTTAAGTACTAGAAATTAGGTCTTTGAGGATGACATTAGGTATTTGAGTTCTGGAAATTAGAACTGGAATTAGAGGACAAATACCCCCCCCCCCTGTCTTCACGCCCATCATTTAATCAAAAGCTTCCGATCAACATTTTGATATAGCTCTTTTGTTGAAGGTAGTTGAAGGGTCCAAAAATTATATCTTTGAGTACGACGACCCCCACAACCCTCAGTGCTAAGGTTGTAAGCTATAATGTTCACAGCAATAGGCTTGCATGTTTTCAAGCCTCTTCTTTGGCTATTAACTATTTTTTCTAAATTTGTCAGATTCTTTATTGATTTTTTTTTGTGATTATCACTACTTTAGGATATATGATTGAGAATGTCTTATGATAAAGTTTTAGGTTTTTCATCCCCTTTATTTTATATAATTGTAGAAGTTGCAGATACATCATCAAGTAATACCAATGCACTTTTGGAAGCTTCAAATTCTGATATTGGCTTGCATGAGAAAAAGTTCAGAAAAGACTATGAATGCAATATATGCCATAAACGATTTCCTTTCCATTCACAATTGGAATCACATCAAAGAGTTCACAGTTTTTAAATATAAACCGTTTAGCATTTAAGCTAAAATTAGGGAGTTTTGTTTTTATAATGTTGATAGCAATAGGCATGAATCTTTTCAAGCCTCTCGTTTGGCTATTAATTATTTTTTCTTAATTTGTCAGATTCTTTATTGATTTTTTTTTGTGATTATCACTACTTTAGGATATATGATTGAGAATGTCTTATGATAAAGTTTTAGGTTTTTCATCCCCTTTATTTTATATAATTGTAGAAGTTGCAGATACATTATCAAGTAATACCAATGCACTTATGGAAGCTTCGAATTCTGATATTGGCTTGCATAAGAAAAATTTCAGAAAAGACTATGAATGCAGTATATGCCATAAGCGATTTCGTTTCCATTCACAATTGGAATCACATCAAAGAGTTCATACGGGAGAAAAATTGTATAAATGGGATTTTTGCACAAAATGTTTTACTCAATCCAGCAGTTTGAAACTTCATCAAAGAGTTCATACGGGAGAAAAACTGTTTATATGTGATATATGCCAAAAGAGCTTTACTCAAATGGGCAGTTTAAAATAACATCAAAGACGGCATAATAATGATAAATCTTTTAAATGTGATTTGTGCAAAAAGTTTTTTTACTCAATCAAACCATTTGAACAACCATCAAAGATTGCATACAGGTCAAAAACCGTTTAAATGTGATTTTTGCAAAAAGTGTTTTACTCAATCAAGCAGTTTGAATCTTTACCAAAGAGTGCATGCGCGTGAGAAACTGTTTAAGTGTGATTCTTGCAAAAAGTGTTTTACTCAATCAAGCAGTTTGTATTGTCACCAAAGAGTACAAACACGCGGGAGAGAATTTTGTGATAAATCAAATCTGAACCGTCATACGTCAACCCATTATAGGAAAGGGCATCCTAGTTTATAGTTTACAATAAAAACCTCTTACAGAATAGTATTTTTATATAAACAGATTTTGAAATTTGTATAATCTGGGGGTATGGCCAAGGAGAGGTATGAAAAGACCTTTGAAATCCCTGTATAAAAAAAGAAAACAAAAAGATTTTTTTTTATAAATTTCTCTTTTGTTTCTCTTTTTTTCTCTGCCTTTCTCTCAGTCTTTCTAATCTATTCTACTAATTTTTATAATTGTTTTCTATATTCATACTTTCTTATTGGCTGTTTTGTAAGGGCATTCTTTTTATTTGTACTAACATAACTAATGTAGGGACATGGCTAAGGAGAGGTATAAAAAGACTTTTGAACCCCCTATTGAATAAAAATCAAGACCAGGGTCTGAAGGGTCAGATGTATAGAGGTAAAATGGAACACATCTCCAGAGCAGTTCTTGTGCATGAAAACTTATTAATTAGAAAAAGAAATATTGCATCATAATAAAAATACCCAAATGTTTAGTTTGCAATAAAATATTTTCTTGAATAGGCAATTTGTACAGAAACTAAAGAATCTGCGGTTTCGAAAGAATTATTATTAGTTATTGCAAGCATCCAAATATTTATCCAAAATTTACATCTTTAATGCTACAAACGAAGATGAAGAGAATAAGAACGCTAGAGAAAAAGGATGAAAAGAACAAAAAGGCTATATAAATAGTAATGGATAAAAATAGAGGAAAACAGATCTCTGTTGAAATTTTAAAAGTTGGAGTACTCTGCTATGGATCTTTGTGTTTAGCTTTCTTAGCAATTTTGTTATCATTATGCAAGAGTAGCAATGCAACCTTACAATGGTAATTAGTAAGGAAATTTTGACTATTTTTTTTCACTGAATAAGAACATGCATGTCAAATAAACACAGAAAGGTGTGTTTTATTTTACAGTAAATCACCATCTTTTTGGGAATATTTTGACAATAATGAACAAAACGTCTGTAAGATGAAGTAAATTGTAGAAATCTAGCTTTAAAAAAAGTACCAAAAATTGGACAATTCTCAAGCATATAAGATTGATATCACCTCCTTAAGTAAATATTTATAAGAATGTATTTGACTAAATAATTTTAAAAGGCACCTTAGTTGATGCAGTTGATTCACCTTAGTCACTCTTAGCTGATGCAGCAGCTAATGAATTCAAGGATATGGCTCTGTAAAAACATTTGAAATGCATTTAACTGTGTAAATAAATCAAAGTATTCAAATTCAAACTGTTTTGCAACTGGATTCAAAAATTGAATCCAAATATATGATACTACTAAAGAACTTGGATGGTTTTTCCTAGAGAAAAAATAATCAAAATTAAACCTCTGTATTATATATGAGTATTTGTTTTTGAGGTCCATGACTGAGACACCTGTTTAATTGGGGCTAGTTAAGATATACTCTCAAAGGCACCGAACTAGAAAAACCATTCTAGATATTTCACTTGTTTTGAAGCTTTCTCACCGCTAAACCATTCATTCTTCTGGTCTGTTTTAATTGTACCCTTACTCTGATTGTGCCACTACCACACAAACACACACACATACACAGACACACAGACACACAGACACACAGACACAAAAACACACAGACACAAGGACACACAGACACACAGACACACACACACACACACACAGACACACACACACACAGACACACACACACACAGACACTCACAGACACAGACAGACAGAGACACACATACACACACATACAGACAGACAGATACACACACAGACACACTCAAACACACACACACACAGACACACAGACACACACACAAACAAAAACAGACACATAGAGAGAGACACACACACAGACACATACACAGACACACACACACATACACAGACTCACAAACATATACACACACACACACACACACAAAAACACAAACAAAAACACACACAAACAAACAAAAACACACAGATACACACACAAACACACACACACACAGATAGACACCCAAAGACAGACAGACAAACACAGAGAGTCTCACTCACACACACACACAGACACACTCTGAGACACACACAAACACACAGTCAAAGACACACAGAGACAGACACACAGACAAATACACACACAGACACACACACAGACATACAGACACATATACACACACACACACACACACAGTCACACACACACACACACAGACAGAGACACACAGAGAAACAGACACACACACACACACACACACACAGAGACACACAGATAGACACACACACACACAGACACACACACACAGACACACACACACACACACACACACACACACACACAGAGACACACACACACACAAACACACACACACACACAGATAGACACCGATAGACACACACACACACACAGATAGACACCCAGACAGACACAGAAACACAGACAGACACACACAGACACACACAGTAACGGAGACACACACACAGCCACACCGACACAGACAGACACACGCACAGACAGAAACACGAAGAGAAACACAGACACAAACACACACAGACGTACACATACACACACGGACATTCACACACACACCCAAACCGACACTCACACACAGAGACTCACACACACAAACACACACAAACACACAGAGACACAGACACAGACACACACACAGACACACACACAGACACACACACACACACATACACACATACACAGACACACACACAGACACACACACACACACACACACACACACACAGAGATACACACAAACAAACAGACAAAGAGACAGACACTCACAAACACACACACATAGACAGACACACACACACAGACAGAGTCACAGCCAGAAATACACAGACACACACACAGAAACAGAGACACACAAATAGACATAGACAGACACAAACCAAAACAAAAACACACAAAAACACAAAAACAGACACACACACA
>NC_142806.1:65623451-65625951 GCF_049724085.1 Artemia sp. Qi Xiang Cuo | reverse complement strand
CACACACACAGATATACACACACAGACACAAACACACAAAAACACACACATACAAACACAGATACACAGACACACACAAATAGACACAAATATACAGAAAAACACATACACAAACAAAAACCCACACAGACACAAAAAGACACACACACACAGACACACACAGACACTAATAGACACAAACCGACACCCACACAAACACAAAAAAAAAGAGACACAGAAATACAAACACAGACACACAAAGAGACAGACAGACAGACACTAACACAGACACACATACACACACACACAGACACACATACAGATATACAAAAATACACACACGCACACAGACACACACACAGACAAACACACACATACAGACACACACACACAAAGACCCACACACACACACATACACACAAACACATAGACACACACACACACACAGACAAACACACACTCAGACACACACGCACATACACCCACACACAGACACACACACACAGACACACACACCCAGACAAAGACACACACACACAGACACACACACAGACACACAGACACATAGATACACAGACACACAGACACACAGACACATAGACACACAGACACACAGACACACACACACACACACACACACACACAAAGACACACACACAGAGACACACACAGACACACACACACACACACACAGACACACAGACACACACCCAGACAGAGACAAAAACAGAGACACACAAACACAGAGAGACAAACACAGACACACACAAACTCACAGACACACACAAACAGAAAGACACACACAGACATACACACACACAGACACACAGACAGACACACACACACAGACACACACACAGACACAAACACACACAGACACACACAAACACAGACACACAGAGACAAAGAGACAGAAAGACACACACACATAGACACACAAACATAGACACACAAACACACACAGACACACACACAAATAGACACACACTGAGAGAGAAAAACACACAAAGACAAACACACACACACACACACACACAGAAACACACACAGACACAGACACACACACACACACACAGTCACACAAACACACACACAGACAAAAACACAGATACACACACAGACACAAACACACAGACAGAAAGCCACACACACAGACACACACAGACAAACACACACAGAGACACAACCAGAGACACACACACACACAGACACACACAGACAGACACACAAAAAGACACAGACAAATAGAGAGGGAGAGAGAGACAGACACACACAGAGTGAAGGAGACACACAGAAACAGACAGACAGACACACACCGACACACCCACACCGTGTGAGTCTCCCTCACAGACCCACCGAGCCGCAGACACCGACACACACACACACACAGACACACACACCCCCACAGACACACACACACACACACACAGGCACACGCTCACTCACACTCAGCCTCCGCCTCTGCCACCCACGCCCTCGCACACACACACACACACCCACCGCCACACACACACCCAGAGCCTCAGAGACAGACAGACACACAGAGACAGACACACACAGACTCACAGAAAGACAGACACACACTCAGAGTGAGACACACACACACACACACAGACTCACTAACTCACACAGACGCATACACTCACAGACTATCAGACAGAGACACACACACACAGACACACACACACAGACACAGAGAGACACAGACACTCACTGTATCAAACAGAGACACCCACACTCACACACTCACACACTCACACAGACACAGCCAGACAGACAAACCAACCGAGACTCACACAACCAGACACACACAGAGAGACACAGACACACACACACATACACACACACACACACAGACACACAGACACAGACACATACACACAGACACACACACACAGACACACACACACACAAAAACACAGACAGACACACAAACACACACACAGACACACACACACACACGTACACACATACACACACACACACACACACACACAAACACACACAAACAGACACACACAAACAGACACACACACACACAGACACACAGACGCACACACAGACACAGACACACACAAACACAGACACAAAAACATACACACAGACACACACACACAAACAGACACGCACACACACACACTGACAGAGAGACAGACACTCACACACACACAAACACACACACAGAGACAGACAGACAACGACCAAACACACACACCCCCACACACACAAACACGCACACAAAGACACACACACACAGAAACACACACACAGAAACACACACAGACACACAGACACACACACAAACAGACACAGACACACACACACACACAGAAACACAAACACACACACACTAACAATCACACCGACACAGAGAGACACATACAGAGAGACACACACACAGACACACACAGACAGTGACACACATAGAGACACAGACACACACAGACACACACAGAGACAGAGAGCCACACACACATAGACACACACACACACAGAGACACACACACACACAGACACACAC
>NC_142806.1:65574549-65622951 GCF_049724085.1 Artemia sp. Qi Xiang Cuo | reverse complement strand
GGAATCAGACAACCGAGTCTCTCAAACCCCGTAAAGCTCTTTTAAAAGATACAGGAATTACTTATTTTACACAAAAATTTCGTTTTTAATGAGCACTAAGTAAAGAAAAATCAAACGGAATCAGGCAACAGAGAGTCTCAAACCCCGTAAAGATCTTTTAAAAGATATAAGAACTACTTATTTAAAAAAAAAATTTTGTTTTTAATGGGTACCAAGTAAAGAAAAAACACACGGAAAAAGCCCTTATAATAGCATAGGAAGGAACATAAGCTCCTGGAATAGCACAGGACGGGGGCATAAACTCATATAATGGCATGGGGGGGGGGCAAAATCCCTTAAAATAGCATGGGAAGTCCTATACAATCAAGCACATAACAAGGGAATTCCTATACATGCAAGAAAATAACATGGGAATTCCTATACAAGCAAGCAAATAACATATGAATTCCTATACATGCAAGCAAATAACATTGGAATTCATAGACATCCATTCATATATAATTTGAAGTAATATACTCGCTAGCAAATACCATAGTAATTGCTATACATGCAATCAAATAACAAGGGAATTCCTATACATGAAAGCAAATAACAAGGGAATTCCTATACATGCAAGCAAATAACATGGGAATTCATATACAAGCAAGCACATAACATGGGAATTCCTAAACATGCAAGCAAATAACATGGGAATTCCTCTACATACGCAAGCAAATAACATGGGAATTCCTATACACGCAAGAAAATAACCTGGGTATTCCTATACATTCAAGCATATAACCTGTGAATTCCGATTCAAGCAATCATATACCCTGTGTTTTCCTATACATTAAATCAAATATATAGGGAATTCATCTACATGCTAGAACCTAACATGTTAATTCATAAAATTGAACTCACCTCACATCGGCCATCCTCTACCTGAAATAAAAGAACATTGGAAGTCCTATAGAAGACAGCAAATAAAAGGGGAATTCCTATACATGCAAGCAAATAACTTTGGAATTACTCTACAATCAATCAAATACCAAGTGAATTACTAGACCATATCGAAAATTAAAAGTTATGTACTATAGCTGCAATAAAATAACATGTGAATTCCTATTCAAGAAATATTAGAACCTTGTTATTACTATACAATGTATAACATCCCAAGTGACGTCATAGACATTCAAGCTAATAACCACTTACTTAATATCCATGCAATCATATAACAACTGAAGTACATGAAAATAAAGAAATTCACAAGTTAATTAATCGTCATTCTATAAAAGATCTTGTGTAGTACTAGAAATTAAATATCATACCCAGTTACTTACTCTACCTGAAATCTCAGCACTTTTGTATTCATATACTTGCAAGCCATTAACTTTGTACTTCCTATACAATAAATCAAATAACATATGAATTCCTATACATGCAAGCAAATAACATCGTAATTACTATACAGGCAAGCAAATAACAAGGGAATTCCTATACAGGAAAGCACATAACATGTGACTTCCTATACATGCAAGCAAATAACATGTGAATTCCTATACACACAAGCAAATAACTGAGTTATTTTTACGTCACAATTTTTCAACTTAAAATTATTCTAATTATAGCATCCCATTCCTAATACTTTAATTACCTGTTACGCTTTCTTAACAATCGGAAGTTTAACCAACGGAAATTAAGTTATAGACAATACTGGTTTTTAGAAAAACTGGAATAAAATACTTGATACAGTTTAAATTGCACGCTACCTTTGAATAGGCAATGTGATTATACCCACCTAACCAGATTGTACCTACCAAACCAGATTATACTTACCAGAAAACAAATCTCTTAAAAGAGCTGGTTTTTTTTGAGCTTATCACCAAAAAGGCAGTGAACTTTGAAATCACGTCATTCCTCTTGGCAAAGAGTGTGTTGACCTGTAACTACTAGAAAAACCTGTTTGTACGGGGGCCCCATAGAAATGGAATCTCTTACCCTACTGTTGATCCAATAAACTTGCGTTAGGAGCAAGTTTGATTAACGCAAACTTGCGTTGATTAAGTAAATTACACTTCTTCAGACTATGTTAGGGGGGCACCCCCGTCACCCCTCCCCTGGATCCTCCACGGGAACTTTCCAGGGGAAATGTTTCACTGGGGGAATTTGCCAGAATTCCCATACTAAATTCTTTTTATGTTTTGCTTTCTCTATGCCGACTCAATTTTGCATGTAAAGTTGTTAAGGCGAGTTGTCCGGGGGAAAATTTTCACTGGGTTAGAATTGTCTAAGAGTATCTCTTTATAGGAGGGGGGATTCTCCACAAGAAAAATTCCACCTGGAGGAGTTTTCTTCAGGAAAAATTCCCAGAGGGAATTTTCTACGAAAGCAACTTTCTACTAGGGGGCGGGGTATTTGCAGGAAAAATTTTTCCACGGTGGAGGGGATTTCCGGCATGGTTTTATAAACAATCAGAAATTAAAGTCTTTTTCAAATGAAAGTGCGCCAAGAAAAAATCTTTCACCCGGAATCGTCCGCAAGAAATTTCTCGGGGGAATTTTCAGCTAGAATAGAATTGTCCGGGGGAACTTGTCGAGCATGGAGGGGGTATTTTACGTGGGAGGAAAATTCCCTGGAGGGGGAGCCGGATTTCGTGATATTATTTAAAAACGATTAGAAATTAAATACAAAAAACAAGTTTTTTCAAGTGAAAGTAGGGAGAAACATCAAAACGTTACGTATATGAGGGGGTTGCCCCTCCTCAATACCTCGATCTTTACGCTAAAGTTTGACTTTTTGTTCCAATTATTTAAGAATGACTCCTGAAACACAATGGCCGTTTAATTAGAATAAATAAGCTTTTCTAAAAAAAAAAGCTTTGGCGTAAAGAGCGAGGCATTGAGGAGGGAACGGCCCCCTCAAATACGGAATAGTTTCTGTCCGGAATAGTTTTAAGCGTTGACGTTGCTCCTTACTTTCATTTTAAAAAATCTTTCTTTTTTAAATTCTATTGTAGATAGGTGTTGAAACCCATACATTAGAGTTCTCTGATATGTTCAATCTGATGGTGTGGTTTTCATAAGGGTCGCTAGACTTTTTGGGCGTGTTTCTCCCCTTTTCCAAAGATCAGGCAGATTTTCTCATTTTTGATGGGTAACATTAAACTTAATGAATTTATATATTTGAAATCAGCATAAAAGCCAATTCTTTTGATGTATTAATTCTTAGCAAAATTCGTTTTTTTTAGAGTTTCGGTTGATATTGGGCCGAGTTGTTACTACGAACTGTTCGGTGTTCATTTTAGAAAGTAAAGATAGTTTTTTTTTCATAATATTGGGGAAGGAATATTCTTCTACAAAATTAGCTTTTGCTTCTTAAAGTTTTTGCTGCATGTTTTTCGGAAAAAGCTCCAAGGAAAACTTCTGTAGCGAAGGTATTTTTGCTCTGCTGTTAAAAGAAAGAAAAATGCAAGGCTCAATTTATCAAGTTATTTTCATTGACTTGGCAGATCTGGTTGAATCGTCACGAAGAATTTGTTGACCAAATTAAGTTTTTGAATCGTCAAACGTTCTTTTTTCCCACCTGCTATGGGTTTCGATTATGCAAACATATTCTTTATTTGAGGGCAACAGTCGAACTGTTGGAATATACCAGAAGAGTTTGCTAGTTTTCAACAGCTTTATAATCCCATATGGCAAGTCGATCCTTTTTTTTTAGTGGAAATTCAGTAATTTTTCTTAATTAGAATTTTGCTTCAAATATTAAAAAGGTTCAACAAATGTGCCTTAAAAAGCGGGTAACTCACATAGCCTCAGGGTTAAGCTATTCAAAATGTCCGTTCTCAAGAGATAGATTTTAGTAGGGAAATGTGGATATCCTGCACCTTCTTAGAATCGAAACCGTGCAAGAAATTTCAGTTTATATGATTGGACATATCAAGGGGGCTACTGATTCCTTCAAACTCCATCCCCGCTACTGATAAATTTTTAGCAGAAGGGTAGGTCTCCTGCACTATGCTTAAACTGGAATCATGTTAGGATATTCAGCCTCTGGGCGAAAAAGTTAAGTCGAGGTTGGAGACTGACCCGACGCGAAAACAAGAATTCTAATTTAACACAAAACTAGCTGAATCGAACCTACGAACTGACTGGGTGCAAAAATTTAACGAGCCGTCACTTGGTGAAATGAATAAAAACAAAAAGTTTTTTTTAACTGAAAGTAAGGAGCGACATTAAAACTTAAAACGAAGAGAAATTATTCCGTATATAAAGGAGCTGTCTCCTCCTCAACGGCTCGCTCTTTACTCTAAAGTTTGACTCTGTATCACAACTTTATTTTTTAAAACAATAAAAAACTTTAGCGTAAAGAGCGAGGCGTTGAGGAAGAAACAGCCCCTTTCATATACGGAATAATTTCTGTTTGTTTTAAGTTTTAATGTCGCTCCTTACTTTCAGTTAAAAAACCTTTTTTTTATTTAATTTCTGAACGTTTTTGAAATAATGCAGCTTTGATTTTGGCTCATCGTACATGAATAATTAAAACGAAATTTGCATATTAATTTTACTTTTTTAGCTAAATGGCATTCTCGAAATTTGTTCTGACGTAACTTACGAATTAACTTATGTAACGACCTTCTATATTCGTATGTTTTTATTACGTATATTAGGGAGTTTGCTCCCTAGTCAATACCTCGCTCTTTACGCTAAAGTTTGAATTTTGTTCGAATCACAAACCCCATAATCACAAAGGCCGGTTAATTACAATAGATAACTCGTTTGAAAGTGCTAAAAAAACTTTAGCGAAAAGGGGGAGGTATTGACTAGGGGGCGAACTCCCTCATATACATAAGTAGGAAGAGCATAATATCTCCCGGGCTACACCCACTGCTGCCATCTATAATTGAGTCTAACGCCAAGCCTACATAAAATATTCAAGGATTATCGATCGAGTCTAATGGGGTCAAGGTCGACTGATTTGTTGTTGTTCGTCTAGGTGTATTGACTCCGGGGCAAAGTTTGCACATGTGCATTAACAGGGGAAGAGATGTATTGATCTAGGACAAGAGGGGGAAGTGGATTTCCGAAAAATTGATTTACATAATCGGTGAGGGAATGTATTGATCCGATAACGGGAAACAGGATCACGTGTCTTTCTCTAAGCCAATCAGGGAAGTTATCTAAGGTTTCCCATCACATCACAATTTGCCCTTGAGATTTTGTATAAAACGGACACGCGTTGTGATTAAACTTTCATAAAGTTCTAAGACACCATGGATAAAGCACCTGATATTATTGACTTGGAAGCTTTGGCGACATCAATTTATAATGTGAGTTCTGCTTCGTCAATTTTCCTATTTTATTTCCAAATAATATCAATTTACATAGTCACCCCTCCAGAAAATTCAAATTCAGGATATACCCCCCCCCCCACAATACAAACCACTCTATGATGTTTATACTCGATAGAAAGCGTAAAATACGCTCTTTTTTACCATGTAAACTACCCCCTCCCCCCTCTGTTTATAACTTTAATTCTTCCAATGGAAATAACTACGTTTTTTGTTAAATTCTGTATCTTACCTAAAAGTAGCTGTGAAATTTATGTCAAATCTGAATATACCGACCCCCTTAAGACTTAAGAATTTCCGCAAAGATTTAAATAGGGATAATTATTTATATCTGTCAAGTACATCTTGCTTTGCTTAATCCTTACGATAGCGGCTTATCCAAAAGGTTTCTCTGAGAAGATACTTTTCAAGTCCAATTAAAAACATCGATTTATAATGTGAGTTATATTTAGTAAATTTTCTTAGGTTATTTCCAAATAAAATCATTTTACATAGTCACCCCTCCAGTAAATTCAAATTCAGGTAACCCTTCCCCCCCCCCCACAATACAAACTCCAATATGTGTTGTTTATGCTCACTAGAAAGCGTAAAATACGCTCTTTTTTACCATGTAACCCCCCCCCTCCCACAATTCATCACCATTTAATTCATTCAATTGAAGTTATTGTTCAAATTGTCTTTTCACATGCGTTTAAAGCCATCAAAATCTTTACACTTGCAATTTAACCTAACCTTTGGGTGAATATGTCTCAAAAGGGGTGATCTCGTAAACAACCTTTGCACACGCCTTATCTAAATTATGGAAAACAAGGGTGATCACAACACATTGAAGGGATTAAGGCTACAGGCTTTGCGTAATTCTAGACAGTTTGAGAAAGGGAAATTAAAAGAGAGATATTTTTAGGACATGAAAATTGTGTAAATGTCAGATGCAAAGAGCCCTTTAGAGTGCATATTATTCCTTTTTCTATAGCTTTCTTTCGATAAAGTGTCTATTATATTCTCAGGGGGGGGTGAAAACTATGATAGTATTAGGATAGAAAGCAAAATCTTTAATTTAGGAAGAGGGCTGGCAAAATTAGATGTATGTCTCTTGCACTCCAAAGGAAATACATCCTTTATTAACAGAACGGAAAAAAATTGCTTTTGCAGACAATTACACCTAATGAGAGGAGTGTTCGATTTTCAAATGTCTTTGATGAAAGCAAATAATGTTTTAGTCAAATCTTCAAAGTTTTACCTTCCCGGAAAGGAAGGGATGGGGCAATTTAAATGCTCTTATTTTCGAATTCATTGATTTTATAGATGATTAAGAGGCTTTCATAAAAATCTTTCATTAATTTCCCTTCTTCTCTAATGTTATTATCATATACTAAATTTTTCTTCTTTTTTAAGGAGGATTCTGATAAATGCTCTCCCCCTAAAAAGAGAGCAAGAGGGGACGATGCCACACCGATGCAAGCTGCAAGGCCTTCCATCATAAGATATGCCGGTTCCTTTACACATGCTCTGGCCCAGCCATTGACCACTCAACTTTTAATGCCCGGAGCCTCTCACGCCAGTGCCAGCTCTGCGCTACCTGCGCAAACCTCTATGCAACATGGCAGAAAATTGATGAGAGTGGGCGGCTTCTCATAATGCCTCATCCCCGTCTACTCAAGATCGTGAGTCTGCCCCCAATCATACTTTGCCTGAGTTTTCAAGAGCTGCCCTGTCTATTCAAGGTCAGGGGGTTGCTCTCCAGCATGCATTGCCCAAGTTTTCAAGAGCTGTCCTCGCTAATCAAGGTCAGGTGGTTGCCCCCCTTCATTATTTGCCGGGGCCTTCAGGCACACAAGTACAGCCAGAATTTGGAAATGTAAGCATTTTTACCTCTACTTTCTACCTGGTTATAGAAATATCTTCCCATTTCTTCCTACTTTTTTTAGCCATTTCTTTTCACCATTTTTCAACACTGTAAAAGTGTGTCAGAGATATTAAAATGATATTTTCGTTATAATATTAATCCCCCACCCCATCCATTGTTTTAAATTTCTCTGCTCTCTCCCCTCAGAGATACCTAAATATAATGTAATTTTTTTGCTTTTCAAAGAAACCGCTCTTTTTTAATCTTTCCTATCGCTTAATTTTCTCCGCCTACTGCAGACATCTTCGCTATTTTTCAACCACATAATAATATTTTAAATAATTTATCGTTTGCTCTTAGATAGCTTTTTATCTCACCATTTGAAATTAATGATGCTAATTTTCGCTAGAATATTGTAGTGTTCCCTAAATTTTAAGGGACTTAGTAGTAAGCCTTTTTTGGGCTTTCATTTCATCACAGTAAAGGTATTTCAGAGATATCAAAAAACATATTTAGCTATTTTGAATCATGTCAAGTGCATGCATTCAGCCTGCTGACTTCTCACAGTGAAGCAAAATAAAAGGGCACTATATTCCGGTCATAGTAGGGTAAATGGTAAACGAATGCTTAATCTTGCTTCTACAAATATCATAAAAACAGCTTTCTATCGGAATGAGTTGTGTATTGTGAGAGGATATGGCCTGAAAGGGATAGGCTATCCAAATCAAGTAAAGACCTCGTTTTTTTTCAAAGCAGATATAGAGCAATAATATGAATTTTTTTTGATGGGTTGTTTGAACAAAATCAAAACTCTCTATGTCATCTTTTAGCTTATATTAAGTTAGAATTTTCAGAATATATAGATTAGGGAACCAAATGCTGTTACTCCGCGCGTTTTAAATAATAATCAAATTTTTAAAAATAGGTTCATTTAGACACTTTAAAAGTAAGCCATTTTCTTTTATAGGTTGTACTAATACTTTATCCACCGTCATCCTCCTCATCAGTTGGAGAAGGAGAAGACATGCCTCTTGAGCTCTGAAACAATTCACTATGGAATGGTATCATTTTACATCAAATTCCAGATAATATTGATGATTTTTTAACCAATTATTTTAATGTAGATAATAGCGCAGTTGAGCAAGGGGACCTACCTTTGCTAAGCCCGAACACCTTACAGCTTTTAGAGGATTTTACCAATGAATTAACAGGAAACCCTCCCCCCACTGATTACATACTTCCAATTCAATCGAAGGAAGTGGCATCGAACATTCCTATTATTGAACAATGTGGGAGAGGGGGTGGTGATAATATACAAGAGGGGGAGGGGGAGGATGAAATGTCTTCAAACAATCCTATTGATGAACAATGTGGGGGAGGGTGGTGATAATATACAAGAGGGGAAGGGTAACATCCAATTTACATCATTTCCTGACTTTCAACTCTCAAACTAAATTTTAAATACAATAGTTGTCTACACTGAAACTTTTGGGGACCCTTTTAATTCGCTTATGGGTGGTAATTTTGTGTTTGACCCTGTAGAAATTGTCCATGAATACGTAGATAGAATTCGTGCTTGACTTTACTTGACTTATGTCTCCTGCAGGGCGCTGCTCGGCGTAGAGAGTGACGTCTGCCTCCTCCATCCACTTCGGTCCATGGCAAGCGTTTGCACATCGCTCAACCTGATATTTGCCATCGCCAGGAACTCGGACAGGCTGTCAGACCATCGTTTCTTTGGTTGGCCACGAGGTCGCTCCCAACTGGCTTTGACAGGGTCGAAGGCATAGATCGTTTTCGCAGGTATGTGTGGAGGCATTCGAAGTAGGTGTCCGAACCATCGTAGTGTTTGCTCGGCTGCTTGGGTCGAAAACCGAGACTGCTTGGTGAGCTGCAGCAGCTTCTCATTGCTGACAAAGTCGAACCATCGTAGACCTTCGATCCTCCTCAGGCTCTTCGACTGAAAGACATCAATTGCCTTGAGGGTTGCGGCTGAAGCTTGCCACGTCTCAGCTCCATAGAGCATCACAGAACCGACGAGGGCGTTGAAAATCCGCAGCTTCGTTGTGCGACTGATGTTCGGTTTTCGCCAGAGGTGACGGTTCAATCTGCCCATGGCAGAAGACGCTTTGGATATTCTCGCTTGTAGTTCAGAAAGAAGCGAGCCATCTGAAGAACATATGGAGCCCAGGTAGGTGAACCTTTGGACAACTTCGATGCTAGTGGTGCTATCCAGGCTAACTGAAGGATTGGCAGCAGGAAAGGATGGGTCTATGGCCATAATTTTCGTTTTAGTCCAGTTTATCTGCAGTCCTACTTTGGCAGCCTCTTCTCGTAGGATTCGAAGCGCTTCCAGCAACTGCAGCATGGAGTCCGCCAGAATGGCCAAGTCAAAGGCAAAATCAGCATCTGTAATGACACGATCTCCAAACTTGAGTCCAAAGCTGAGACGTGAAGTAGTCCTTGTCCTTGTCAATTCGTGCACAGCTAGAAAACCAAATTCAGTTGTGGGGAGGTAGGGATTCAATTAAGGTTTCTATTGTTTTAAAGGTGTTTTATTTAAATGAGGGAAAAAGTGAGGTTTATCATCATTATGTACACACCGAGATGCGAGTGGTCTATTCGCATTTAGAAAATTTTGAGGGTGTTTTTATGGATTGGATAGACCACATTATTACCCATCTCGAGAATTATAGTGAAAATGGAAGTGGGTTTGTGGTTTTGTTTGTTGGAAATTTTAGCGTTAATATTTAGAAATTTAAAAAAGATTTTATTTTAATAGGGGGTAGGGCATCAAAGAGGGATACAATTTTAAAATATAATCCTGATTTAGAGGATTGCAGAGGTGTTCAGCGAATCTGTTTTGAAACAGGTCAAAAATGTTTCAAGTACGCTTTCCTCATTTCAGCTTTCTAACCTTTGAAAGATGACGGTAAAAAGAAAAATTTAGATCACTGGGCTGTGCATGGGAAGGAGGGTTTTCCCATTGTAGACTTTTCTTGTTTAGAGGGGAAATACCCAATAACGCTAAGGTCTATTGATATTTTTGAAAGGGTCAATGCCCATTTAAATATCGGCGTTACTGTGGTTCAATATGAAACAGAATTTGAGGATGGGGTTCGTTCTAAAAAGAAGGGGGTGGTGTTCCCAGTAAGAGGTCCGTCGATTGAATTGGTGAAGCACTGGGTTTGGTTGCTGTACACGCCACCTAGTGAACCCAATGCAATTGGCCATTTCAACCCAATTACAGAAATAAGTAGAGTTCCGGGGGAGGGTAAAAAGGGGCGGGGGGTACGTTTCTACTATCCAACATGCCTGTCTCGATTTCGTAACGATTTCAAACTACGGGATCATATGAAGCACTGTAGACAGCATGGCTATCAGTCAGTGGAAACGGTTTCAGGGGATAGGGCCATTTTACGCTTTAAAAGTTTCCAAAACACCCTCCTCCAGAGCAATAAAATCTCTTTTTGGACTGTGAGGCGAAGCTAGTGGAAGTGAACGATCCTCGATTTCCAAATTAAATCAAAGAACATCGAGCCATTGCAGTCTCCTACGCCCACGCGCAAAGAGACAGTTCTAACACTATGCAGGTGTTTAGAAAAATTCAAAACGTTGGATAAGGGAGAGTACATGGTCAAGGCACTGACTAAATTAATTGGCACCGCTAATGGAGCTATTTTTCGCTTGAGAAATACCCATTACCCAATGTTGTTGTCTGCGGAGGATCGTCTCGCGATTAAAAATCAAAAAATATACTGGGTTTGTAAGGGGGAGTTTGAAGAGGGGGATAAGAGGAAAGGGACTAGAGGGAAAATAGGCGGGAAGGGGGGAGTCAGAGATCACAATCATTTGTGTCAGGAAATATCCTCTGGGGGTAGTAATTTTAGAGGGGTAGCACATCAATCATGCAAAATAAACGTTAGCCAGCAGTTTTTTATTCCAGTTTTTATTCATAATTCAAATTATGATTTAAAATTTATTTTACGCGCACTGTCACGTATGCACAGGGAGGGAGGGGGAGTAGAGAGTCCATGGGTAAATAATTCATTTACCTATAACATCATCCCCAAATCAGTAGAGAAGCTAGTGCTTCTCTAGTTGAAATGGCAGGTAGTAAATAATGGGCATACGTGTTGGAATAAAATCAGGTTTTCAGATTTTTTTTAGTTTTTTTCCCAAGGCATTGAGTCAATTGATTCAAGTGCAGAAAAGTGACAATTTTGATAGTTTTCCTTTGCTTAAACAGCACTTTCCAGACAATGAAATGTATGACCTATTGACCTGTAAAGGTGTATATGCATACGACTATTACTGTTCTGGCGCTCGCTTAAGCGAGGTGAAAATACCTTCAATTGAAGCTTTCTAGAAATCACTCACCAACAGTGAATGCACAGCCGAGGAATATGAATTTGCCGAGAAGGTGTGGGCTAAGGGGAATTGTAAAAACGGGTAGGATTATTGTAGACTGTACTTTGCCAGTGACGCTTTAACTCTGTTAGATATTGTCTGTAAGAACACAGATCAAATCTATTCAGAGTTTGGACTAGATATAGGATATTATTTTTCCACGCCACAATTGGTGATAGACTTGATTTTAAAAAATAGTAGGGAGGAAATAGGTTTAATAACTGATGTAGATCAACACCTTTTTGTACAAAGATCAATGAGGGGTGGGTATGTTTTTCATGGGTGTCGCGTTTTGACAACAGATCCAAGCGGACATAACAGCACCGGTGCAAAGTCAAATGCAGTGTTCTTGGACATGAACTCATTGTACCCCTCGACAATGTCTCACTACTCTTTGCCGTGTGGGAACTATAAATGGCTTGAGAATCCTTGTGAGTTCCCCGACATTAACACCGTCAAGGACAATTGGCCACAAGGATGGTTCTTTGAAATTGATGGTCACATTCCATTGGCGCTTCATGATTCAGTCAGAGATTTTGTTTTCCCCTGTATCAATCGACCAGTGACCAAGGACTCACTGAGTCCCTACAATCGATTATTGGTTGAGGATATGGGGATGCACTGGACCCCCTCTAAGCAGAAACTGATTGCAGATCTGGACCCTAAAGAAAATATCGTTGTTCATCATGTGCTTTTGCACTGGATGGTGAACAATGGTTTCAAGATCACCAAAATACCTAGGGCCCTGCAATTCAGTCAAAAACCCTACTTAAAGACGTTTATCGACACCTTTGTTGATAAACGCTCTCGGGCAAACACTAAAGTAGAGAAGGAAATGTACAAATTCATGCTAAATTCAGCGTTTGCAAAATGTGTGAAAGCGTACGGAACAGATCCCGTTGCGACGTCGTGACTGACCCACAAGAGTGTGCACGAATTATTGCAGACCCAAATTTTACAAAGTTCACGAGCATAGAGACAAACATGGTTCTTCTACACAGGAAAAAGAGAAATGTGGTACTGAACAAGAATATAGCAGGAGGTTATTCAGTACTTGAAATTTCCAAAAAGCTCATGTTGTCGTTTTTTTACAATGTGTGCAAGGTACAATGGCCAAGGGAGGGGGAGGTTCAAGTTTACTATGGGGATATAGATTCTCTGCTTTTAAAAGTAAAAACCGGGGATTTATTGGGAGATTTAGAAAATGGTGCGCACATCAGCTCGCGGATGGATTTCAACAACCGGAATCCGTCCCTCTACCCCGAGTTGGTGAAACGTCAGGCCCCCAACCAACTACTCATGTTAAAAACAGAGATAGGGAGTGATTTGATATCCAAGGGGGTGTTCCCGGGTCCTAAAGTATACTACGTTGAAACTCATAACAGGGATGTAAAGCAGGCGTCTAAAGGGGTGCCTACACATTTTGTAAAGAACAATTTCAATATGAGTTTGTACAGAGACTGTGTAGACAGTAGCCAAGTGCCGAGAGCACAAGTGCTTGCAATTCGCTCTCTACAGTATAAAAATTATACTGTAAGAGTGGAAAAGAATGCAATTTCATGTATATCCGACAAAATCTTTGTGCTCGAGAATGATGTAAGTGTACTGCCACACGGTCACTACCGTATTTCAGACCGGGTTGAATGTGTAGACTTTCGCAACCAACTTGGTCTGGATAAATTCACCTAACCTAACCTAACCTTTCATAAATTAACCTAACCCAACCCTAAACCTTTTATAAATTAAATGCTCTAACCTGTAGCAGCAGCAGCAGCAGTGACGACGGCTATTGTATACAGTTTTTTCAACAGCGACCCCGGGGGGTGGGGGGTCCGCCGGCGTCCGGCCTTCGGCCCGCGGTTCCCGGGAGGTGGGGGTCCCGCCTGCGGCCGGCCTTTTGCCCGCGGCTCCCCGGAGGGTGGAGGGTATTACATTCATAATATTCAACTGTGCTATTTTAAGTTCGTGTTCATGTTTTTTCAAGTGTTGTAAAAAAATGTGCTATTTTACAAAAATGTGTGTGTTTGCACAAATAGTGTTCTTGCTGGACAAAAAGTATTTTTATGACAATAAGTGTTGTACATAAAGTGTTGTTTTTGTTGAACAGAAGTGTTTTGATAATAAATATTGTTGTTCTTGAACAAAAAAGTGAAAAAAATGTTGTTGTTAATAAATGTTGTTAATGTTAATAAATGTTATTGTACAAATATGGTTTTTGTTCTTGTTGAACAAGTGTTAGTTTTATAATATATTTTGTTCTCGTTGAACAAATAGAGTTTTCATTTCGAATAAATGAATGAAATATTGTTTTGTTGTTCTTGTACTAGATAGATCTATGGAAAATTATTACTTCTTATTCAATGGACAAGTATAGTTTACGGTTAGTTGTAGTCTGACTGTTGTCAGCAGCAGTATGTATCAATTTAAAATACCATTCAGGTCGTTTCTGTGTGGTCCATCAATGTCGGGGAAAACGACACTTCTAACTAAAATAATTCAAAATCGTAATAAAATGTTTTTGGAAAATCCAAAGAAAATTTATTATTGCTATAGTATTTGGCAGGAGTCCTACGATCAAATTCATACGGGGACTTGATGTTTTCAATAGTATTGAACCAAACTCGTTGCTGATTATTGATGATTTGACCGAATCCATTGAACAGTTCCCACAAGAAATGCTACAGCTGTTCACCGTTCGCTCTCATCATGAAAACATTTCCATAACCCTAGTTCTACACAATATGTTTCATCAGAGCAAATGTATGCGAACCCTTGCTTTGAATTACACCATCTATATTATCTACCGAGTTGTTCATGATTCTAGCTCGCTAATAACTCTCAATAAGCAAATACACCCCGGCGCTCCCAAATTTCTGCTGTCAGCTTAAACTCAGGCAACAAATATGCCCTACGGCTAAAATTTGCTAGATCTTAATCAGAGCAAACCCGAGGATCTACGTGTAGTCACATATATTTTTGACAATGAAATTACTGTGTATCTTCCGGTGACCAGTAGAAAAAGCTATTAGTTGCCATTATGACACTGAAGAAACTACACGAACAAAGGCATTTATTTTTCGTTTTAGGCACTTTAAAACCCCCACTCAGGAAGGCCATACTCAAACGTGGTGTTAACAATGATTTCATTAATCTAATATCTGAAATTTGTTTACCTTTAACTGAGGGCAATGTACACTTGCCAGAAGGTGTTAGACAACAGACAAAGCACCATCGTTCTACTGTACGCGCCTTGGGTTGCAAAAACAAGGTAAGTATTTTTAAAAGAAAACGTCTCCTTCAAGCGGGCGGTATCTTTTTTGCACTTTTACTGCCAATAATTGCAGGACTTGTGAACAGTTTTCTCTAGAGAATGACTAAACCCCATAAATTGACACCATTTGAACTTGTCCTCTCACCCGTGGAACATTTTGAAGACAATCTAAGCAAATTAATTAACGATGAAAATATTGCTGATGACAAAAAACTGCTTTTACTTCAAGATGCATTGCGACGTGTGGAAAAAACATAGACCTTATCGTGAGCGATCCTCCACCGTCACCATCACAGACCCCTCTAAACGGGAAACATCTCCTCAAGATTCTGTGCAATCAAAGGAGAATAAATTGAATTCTATAGTTTCAACAATTGGAAACCTATTGCCAGTGACCTATCGAGAATAGAGTAAAAGAGTATTATCTTATCTCATGTTGGAAACTGCTAGTGATCAAGTTCAAGTCGATAGCGCAGGGAAAAGAATTATAATTCAGGGAAAAAGTTATAATCTAATTGATTTAATTTGTGATATGGTGACGAAACGTAAAGGACTTTTATCTTTTGACAATAATCTATACACCTTTCTAAATGCATCAAAATTCCCCAAAAGTCTTATTGGCAATAAGCAAATTCTAAAAAAAAACTAAGAGAATATAGTCCTCCAACAACACCGACACAGCCATTTAAAAAAGAAGAAGATTCCATATTGGAAAATACTAGCAGCAGCCGCAACAATGATTTTATAACACCTATGACTGCTAGTCAAAAACGAAGACGGATTGGTTCACCCTCCAATGTGCAAAAGGGGAGTGGACATTACACTACGTGTTTGCGTTCAAAATGGTTGAAGTTCTGAAGCATGTCTATGAAAATATTGGTGAAGCGGGAAGTCTAAGTTCCCCCAAAACACTTTCTAAAGTTACCTCTGACAGCACATTAAAAAAAGCAAAAGAGTATCTACAAGATGAACTGAGTTACACACTGCATCGGAATTGCAGGCTTCGTGGCAAACAATATCGACAGAATAAAGCTTTTTTACCTTTGCATATAATGCAAACTGATCTTTTAACTTTAGACACGATTCAACGGCATCACAATGCACCCTACAAAAATATTCTAGTGGCAATCAGTGTCTTTAGTCGCTATGCCTATGCCATTCCATTGCGGTCAAAGAGAGGTGTTGAAGTTACTCATGCTTTAGAAAGTATTCTTGAACAGGATTCATATAGAAAAACTCAATCGGATCGTGGTAGCGAATTTGTTAATCTTCATGTGCAAAAGGTCCTATTGAAATATAATACAACACTTTATCATAGCCACAGCCCGATAAAGGCTTCATTGGCTGAACGATTGATAAGAACGATTCGTCTATTAATTTCAAGATATCGTAGACTGAAAAATACACCTGCTTTTATTCATGATTTAGATAAAATCATGCAGATATATAGCCATCGACCCCATCGATCATTGTCCAACTCAAGCCCTCGGGAAGTTCATTGTAGTGAGAGTACATTTGATGCTTTTCTAAAGCAATATTCCAGTGAAACGCTTGTGAAGAAGAAATTCAATGTTGGTGATACTGTTCGAATTAATAAAACAACTAATGTTTTTGAAAAGGGCAATTACTTGTGGTCCACTGAACTTTTTAAAGTGTCCAAAATGCTAGACACCAAACCCACGACATATCGTCTGCGAGAAACCAAAGATGAAGAGATTTTCGGTGGTTTTTATGACTATGAACTACAAAAAGTTAAAAACACTAGGGAAATTTATGCAATTGAAAAGATATTAAAGACTCGCACTCGCAGGGGCAAGAAACAGTTACTTGTTTGGTGGCAAGGATACAACTATGGTTTTGATTTTTGAATTGGTGTCGAAGACATTAACAATGCCTAATGATTTTTATGTAACATTTATGTCCAACATCTCTGACCGTCTCTACAATGACTTGAATAGAACAAGTGATTTTTGGACGAAACTCTCCCCCACCATCATATTCGATGAGAGAAAGTATGAAGTGGCTCTTGTCGACTGTATTCTCAAAATACCTATGATATCCTGAAAAAGAATCACATATATGATATAAAAATTAGAACCTACGATTGGCCACTCGTTAGCGATCAACATGATGATAGGCCAGTCGTTGGTGATTGAGAAAAAATTGAAAAATTCAATTCATTTGAATATCCATATGTTGTATTGCCATACTAGGAACTCACTTGTATAAAAGATTTGTGTCGTACTACCAATAAAAGAATTTCCGCTCGTAAAAAAGGAGCCATTCAATTCAACTATTCAAAGGAAGAGGGCAAGATCTTCATTAGTTCACCCACTGTCAATGAAATGATTCATCTCAATGATAATCTGAGAGATGTTCTTGGTTTTAAACAGAATATGATCAATGGTAGAAATGCTGCAACTGTTAACGGGATAGATAATGTTATTTTTGCTGATTATCGACCTGGTTTCGCCTCAGATACTTGTATAATTTCTCTACGCTTCATTTGTGGCAACGTCTCGGGTTGGCAATAGCATTGTTCCCCTCCTACGAGTTCTTGAACGAAAAACCAATCAAGAACATATTCACCACTGCAATATAAAGCATCTTCAGTATATTCCCGTAAACACTTCCTATTTGGAACTCTGTCAGTTAACACTAAGAACTGAAATGGATGACCCCTAGCAATATCAAAAGGTTTGGCTGTGATAACATGCCATTTTCGTCCCATTGTTCAACAACAACAAAATGTCAAATAGAAAAGGGGTATTCACTTGTCCTGTTATAGACTGCTATGTTAATGCTCGTGGCCCGATACAACAGGGCAATGAAATGGACTATTACAAAGGTCGCTCGTCAATGTCTAGCTATGGTCTTGGAAGTTGGTTTGCTAAGCTGTTTCGATCTGCACTACCTCTGGCTAGAAAATATATTGTACCGGCTTCGACAGATTTTGCATTCTCTACACTATACGATTGGGGCTCTGGCAAGGATTTTAAAAAAAGTAGTTAGGAAAATCTTAGGTCCAGAGCGCGAACCCTTAGCGAAAGATTAAAACAAAATGGAAAAAGTTTAAAAAGGTCGAGAAACAATGCATCACTCATCAGTCTCTACTCAGGTCAGAAACTGAAGACATCACCTGTGTCAAAGAAAAGAAGGAAAAAGTCGACACGCACTGTAAACAGTAGAAGAGGAAGCCCCAGGAAGAGAATTGTTAGATCAAAACTAGATTTCTTTTCCTAAGATGTCATACCTACCGCATAAGGATTCCCAACCTTCAATCACCTCCTCATTGAATCTATTCAATGCAGAAAATGTCGATGTGAGTGTAAGACATGGATACTATGAACAATTTTATCCACAACAACCCTTCTCCGATAATATCCACTTTCAAATTTATTCTAATGAAGACTATTGCCAATTCGGGCCGATGAAATATCATATGAAAATTGTATATTACATAATTTATTTCGTCAAGTCAGTGTCTACATCAATGGCACGCTGGTGAGCACAAGCAACAATCTATCAAATTATATTAGCTATATGTAATTCATGCTGATGACACCCAAGTCATACAAGGAATTGAGAGGCACCTCCCATGGATATGAATATATTACTAATACTGATAGTACAGATGCGCTTTAAAATGCTACAACTAGTGAATTACATCTAGGTGGAAAAATATATCATGAAATATTTAATATACCCCAATGGCTACCACCCAATGTTAAAGTGGATATAAAATTGACGCTTGAACCATCCAATTTCATATTGAGAAAAGAACTTGCTGCCAATCCTGATTTGACTCTCTCCCTCACCTCGGCAATACTACATGTAAGCAAACAACAAGTTATGAGTTCTGTTGCTTTGGCAGTGGAAAAACTGAGAGCCAGTGGAAATAATATTAAACTACTTGTTCCTCATACAATCACCAATCAACGTCATATTGCCATGTGTACCGTGAGTAAAATGTGATATATTTAAAATACTAAAAATAAAATTCCTCTTTTCTGAAGATAATTCCGACAGAAATTAAACGTCCCCTAATTGAGTTCAAATACCGTTTTCAAGAGTCTAAATTCTTAATCAGCAAAAAGAGAAATTGAATTTTAGCTTCAGTCAAACAATGACGCTAGACGGTTTTGAATTTCGCTAAGAGCTTTGGTAATAAAAAAAATGATAGATACAATGCTTCGCAGGAAGTCTAACTTATAAGAGAGTGTGAACGTTAAAATCATCAGAAATATTTAAAACAAATTATTGGACGAACAGTCCGCATAATGTAGTGAGTTTTCGAACATAATTACAAAGTAGTGGCCCCCTCCACAGGACTTGGGCCAATCGTGAAAAAAGCTAGTAATGCACAGGAGTTTTATTTGTCTGCGATATAGTGAAAAAAACTGTTTTTCGTTTCAATTACGGATTGTCTCTATTGCCATCAACATTATCTTTGAGAGCCAATTTATCCTTGCCTTTGTCATTGTCATTTGAAGTGAACCACTGCTGTAACCTAAATATGTAAGTCATAATAAAACTATTGCTTTTCTACTTGTGTTTATTTTATATGTCTATATCTAATCGCACAGCAGGTAATTAGTTCGTACGTCTCCAAGGTACGTTCCCAGGGATCTGACCTCTACATAACATTAGAGGTAATTGACGAGAAGATAACTCTATGAAGCGAGGTCACGCTCCCGGATTGATAGTTGGAGGATTCCTAACCTACCAAAATTCTGCATTTTATTTTCTCGCTTTCAGCGAGTGGCGCGATCGGTATACCGCTTTAAATCATAATATTACATATGGCACAGTCCTTAGCGCTATAAGTGGCGCTATCGTGAACTTATAAGGTGTAAGTTCACAGCCTTAAACCATAATATTACATTTGACGCGGTCAATCTTTATCACCGCAAATATGACCACAATTAGTATAGCCATAAATTTTTATCGCTACATATGACGCAACCGGAAATTGGAGAAAATCATGCGAACTAATTAGGCTATAAACTTTGTAATTAATGTTTAATTATTAGAAAGATAGACACATATAAAAAAAGTGATTAGGCCTATAACCACTAATCTATTATAGGAAAACCCTTTAGAATATCTAATATGAGATAATAGCCTCCCCCAAAATAGGTTAAGTAAAATAATAAATTTATTTTGAGTTATTCAAACGCAAAAAAAAATGTCAGAAGAACTAAGCGATTTATTAATGGCGCAAAAGTTGGTCGCAAAAAATACAGAAATAGCAAACTCTATCCCGCAGTACAATGGATAATGAAATATCGACGAATTTAATATCCAATTGGCCCAGTTTGTAGAATTAACAAAAACAGAGCTAGAAACGTTAGTCGACATGCTTCTATTACGATTAAAAAGCGAGGCCTTAACCTTTCTAAAGCAAATTGAACATACTATAGGTGATGACGCCAGCTGGCCAATAAATACGGTGGACAAATTGTTAACGGCATTTAAAGATAGATTTATCGAAACCAGTTCTACAAATAAATTAAAACACGAAATGGTATGTTTTGACCATTCACAAAACATAAGAGAATATCTTGATAATATACGCATTTCAGTAGAGGCAAAATACGGAAAAGGTTCAGGAGAACTGTATGGAAAAGTCATACTAAATACCTTTTTGCAAGGGCTACCCCCAAAACTATACAGAATGGTAATATGCAAAAATATTCAGACGTTGGATCTTGCAGTTCAGGAGGTAGAGCGATTAATCGAAGTTGATACGATGGTGGCTAATCACAGTAAAGCAAAAATAAATAGCCTAGGCGATTTAAACGCGAGCCTAACCTTCAAGGGCGATCAGGCGTCGCCCAATTTCTTTTCGAGGGAAAACTCCCCAGTACCACAAAGAAATAAAACGCAAGAACCCGCTAGGCAGAAAACAGTACGTTTTCAGCCCGTCAAACAATTTAGTTATAAAAATAACCCTACAATAATATGATGCTATATTTGTAATCGACCTGGGGATCTCGCGAGATAGTGCCGTTATGTCCCCAATCGCACAGCAAGAATTGCTGTCGGTAGTACGCAAAATTATGGCAACCATTTGTTCGGAAGAACAAATTTTAGCGCCAGTGGTACACTAGGCTATAGCCAGGGAAGATTGCGGCCTTGCCGACGGGAAACAAAAATTTTTCAGGCCGACGGCAAATAGTTAATTGGCCGACGGGAAATGAAAATTTTGCAAGCCAATGGCATTGGCGGTCAGCGCCAGCAAGCGGCACTGACGCAAGACATCCAAGTTACCGTAATAATACATGGCGAAGGCAGACAGATGTAAATCAATTAGATATGCCTACGGAATCTCAAATGTCTGAACATCTATTGCAGGCACCGATGCATGATATAAATCCTCAGGGAAACGTTTCAGACCCCTCAGAAAAATAAATTGGACCCAGAGGGTGCCTAAAATGTCTTATAGGTCCAAACCGATAGTAGTACTATCCTGTAGTGATAGTATTAACAACTTACCTATATTTAATGATTTTTGTGTAGCAAACGTTCATTTTAAGGCTTTAATTGACTTTGGTGCTACTGCTAACATTTTAAACTCATGTGTATTTAATATGTTGCCTTCGCATATTAGGCAAGAAAGAAATTTTAATAATCCCAATTAAACTAGCGTGACAGGGCATAAATTGGATGCAAGAGGCTCAATTTGCCTAAACGTAAAAAGGGATAATAGAATCTTTCCGACAAATTTTATAATATGCGATAACTTTCCGTATGAAGCAATTATCGGCGCAAATTTTTTAAGGTCTAATAGAGTACTATTAGACGCAGCGAACGAAAGGCTTGTCTACCCGGCTAAGGTGGAGGAAGGAATTTCTACCTTAAGAAATCGTAACAGAGGTTACGAAGACAACGTAACAATAAATAAAATTTTTGGCGGTATAATGTCACAATCTTTTGAACCTCATGTCTCGTAAGGAGGACATGGCATAACCAAAAATTTGTTATATTATTCTGAGAGACATCGCAGAGATGAAGTAAATTCAAATAATAAATGGATTGAATCTACGAAAATAAAAATAGGAGATATGCGACAGTATAGGTCAAACGAAATTAAGAAAATAGCGAATTATGGAAAAACATTGTAAAACCCAACGTGACGCCGCAAGATACCGCAATGGCGCAACATAGCGCCAGTATGAATCTAAAAGATAATGAAAATAAAGAGATATATTGCGGATTGAGAATAAGGAAAACAAAAGTGACTCCCAAAACGATGCAAAAAATTCAAATATCACAGATGATTGAACCAATGAATAGCAAATCTGAAATAGGGTTTGCAACCCCATCAACGGAGGATCCTGAAAATCTGCTATGCGAAAAACAGATCATATCCTACGACAAAGGAGAAGGTTTTATTTGGGTAAGTAATAACCACGAAAATGATACAATTACAATAAAAAAGGGGACGTGTTTAGTTCAAATCCAAGTTTTATCGGAGAATGATTTAGATAGGTGGGAAAATTCCAAAAGAAACCTAGTTAACGGCATTAAAACCTCAAATAACAAGTACCCTCTAACTGAATCGAAATTCTTAAACAAATTTAATATGGATCATATTACTGATTAGGAAATAAAGAAAAAAATTATGTGAATTATTGTGAAATTTTAAATATGTATTTTCTGCATCCTAAGATGACATCTGCCTTATGCAATTTCATTAACACTCAATTTTAATGACTGGGAACCCCGTACCAAAACAGCCTTATCGTGCGCCGTATAAGCACAAAGAATGGTTAAAATATAAAATACAGGAATTAGAAAAAAAATGAAACTATGCGCCCTGGTATAAGTCAGCATTATGCACCAGTGGTCATTGTAGCAAAGAAGAATGGCGACCTTAGACTTGTAGTAGATTATAGAGCCCTTAACAAATAAGTAGTAAGTGATAAATTTCCTTTACCAACAATAGATGAAATTCTTGACTCCATTTCAAGAAAAAACAAAATTTTTACTTCTTTGGATCTTACCCAAGGCTACCACCCAGTGAAACTAGCCAAAAAAGATATTCACAAAGTAGCGTTTTCTACGTCTGAATGTCGTTCTTACAAATTCTTAAGGGTACCTTTTGGACTTAAAACAAGTTCAAGCGCTATGTTGACCATTATTGCATCTATTAAGAGGACTAAAAAATATCATTCATTTTGTTGATGATGTCATATGCGTGGGAGAAAACGCTGAACAACACTTAGCAACATTAGCTTGAGAAGTTCAGACAGGGCAATTTAAAATGCCGGCCTGAAAAAGTAAATTTATTTCAACCTAAAATTAAATTTTTAGGAGTAGTAGTAACGCAAGGAGAGATATCCTCAGGCCCTGATGATAAAAAATGTGTTAAAAATCTCAAACCCCAAGAACTATGAAAGAATTAAGAGAAATTTTAGGTCTCACTGGTTATTTGAGAAAATTTGTGCGCAATTGCGCCCAAACTGCGAAACCCCTCACGGAATTAACTAAAGGGAACTCCCATAATGTTACCTTGTCAAAGGAAGCTCAAACTTCCATAGACCGTCTCATAAAGGCACTCACTTCTGAACCAATATTATCACTCCCTGATTTCAAAAACGGACATTTTGTGGTCGCAACCGATATTAGTTCAAAAGGCATGGGCGCTATTCTTTCCGAAGTAATCCCTGTAGAAAACCTTAATCCTGTAGAGAGAAGTCCTAAACAAAAGAAAATAGAAGAAGCTATGTGCTATTACAGTAGAACCTTATCAAAAGGTGAAAGTAATTATCCCACCACAAACTTACGATTATTATCTATAATCCACCACTTGAACAAATTTAAACCCTATTTAATTGGTAGAAAATTTATACTACGATCAGACCATAAAAGCTTGCAGTATCTTCGCACATTTAAAAACCCCAAGGGAATTCCAGCTAGAAGGGTGTTGAAAACCCAAAACCTAAATCAAGAATTTGGACACTTGAAAGGGAAACAAAATGCAGCTCGGGACTTTTTGAGTAGATACTAAGAAAATATGCCGCCAGACACTTCGAATAACGCTCTTGACGCTATCAATACTAAGAGCAAGCATTTATGTAAGGAAAACAAAGTCAAAGACAAAGTAAAAGAAAACCGAGTCAGTAGTTATCCTCTGCTTTTAAGAAAAATTAGAGGGAGGCATAATCAGGACTCATGGTGTTTATTAATCACTAAAGACTCAGTCAATAATTATGAGCTACCAGTTATATTCAGGACCTTTAAAAAACAAATAAATAATTTTTGATATGACCTTGATGAAGAAATACTATGTAGAATCGCAACGGCTGAGGCAAATAGAAACCAAACCTCATTAATACCTGTATTACCCCAAAACTTAATAACACCTTCATTCGAATATTTTAATTCAAACAAAGACGGCCACTTGAGATTAACGAAAAATTTCAAAAAATTAAAACAATACCTTTACTTACCGTCTGAAATAACGAAACTCAAGGAATTCGTAGTCATATGTGAAGCGTGTAACTTAAGAAAAAAACCCAAGCTTATCTTAATCTTGCAATGGGAAGAGTACAGGTAGTAAGGTATCCCTTTGATATTGTCTCATTTGATTTATATGGAACCAGTGGAAGCTTACTTGTTTCCAACAGAGGGCACACTTGTATTCTATAGTTATAGATCACTTTTCTGGATTTACCTTTGCAAAGGCATTAAAAAGTCAAGGTGCATACGCCACAAGTAAGGCGTTAGCGAAATTATTTTTAAAATTTGGCATTCCAAATAAGGTTTTAAGTGACAATGGAAGCAATTTTGTTTCAAATGTAACAAAAGACTTACTGAGTTTTTTAACATAGAGAAATTGGTGACTTCTCCATATCACCCACAAGCTAATGGTAAAATAGAAAATAGGCATAAAATATTTTCGAACGTATTAAGCATTTATACAAAAGACAGCAGGAACGATCAGGATCAATTGTTACCTTATTTAACCAACATAATCAACACTGCTTATTCAGAACTTACCAAAGACAACCCTTTTTATTTACTTTTTGGTCGTGATTTTAGAATCCCCCTATGGCGAGATTATTGAATCCCGGCAATATTACAATAACTCGGAGAATTACAAATGAGAATTCATAAATAGGATGAGGAAAACTTATAAGATAGTTAGGCAAGAGTTGGAAAAATGTAAAATAAACCAAGAGCTAAGAAACCAACCCAAAGTCAAGGGGAACATGGGTTTCAAGATAGGAGATTGCGATTACCTAAACAATGAGGCAAAAGTGGAAGGCAAGAAACTTTCCATCAAATATTCTGGACCGTACAGAATAGTCAAAAAGTACGATAACGATTATACTTTTAAAATGGAGAACCCCGATAGTGGTAGAACTTACAAGGCACATGTTAGCCGAATAAAAAGAGCCAAATTTTCAGAAAGATGGGTATCGCGTCCCTTGTCTACTGATTCATCAGATGCAGAAAATGAGACCCCCTAAATCGAGACTGGCAGAGCTAAAACCCTTTAATTTCAAGCAAAACTATTTCGAGAATAATAGTGACGAGGAAAACTTTGAAGAATTTTTAGCTATGAAAAATCTAGTTATTCCTAAAAGAAAATCCCTAATACCAGTGAGAATAAAAACGCCAAAAAGCCCAGAAAGTTCATCATCGGAGAGCGCGGGAGAATTAGATTATACGATATCCCCGAAAAACCAATTTCTCCCTGATAGAATTTTGACCCCTTGTCCCCCCAAAAGATTTCCAGACGATATGGTTTCCCATCCAATACCAATAGAGGCCCCTGTCATTGCAGGAAGTATTGAACAGAGCTGTAGAAACTCCGGGTATTACTGTAAAGAAAACTCCTCCCAAATCTGCGAGAAGCTATGTATTTAATAAATTTTCCAATAAAAACGAGTCAAAAAACATTGCCTACGAACAAAACTCTTGAGGATGACCGGCAAGGACAATATCATGATATAACTGTGTCCAAGGTCACATCTTATCAATGGACTTCATGGAGGGAAACACTAGTGAAAAGAATGCCCCATCCCCCTGAAGACATGGCTTTTAAACTGTGGAGGAACCCCGCAAAAACTTTGGATTCCTCTCAAAGCTCTCAAGAATCCTTCAAATCTCCCGAGTTGAAAACTCAAAGCGAGGACTTAAGGAATAAACCTTCTACTTCCAGAGGAGTAGAAATTTACGAAGGAAGGGGAGGTGATACCTCAAAAATGCGAGGTGCAACTTCTAAAAGTTCTAATGCGGAATCATCAGAAACCAGTTCCGAAGAGTCTGACGGTGAATCAGACCATATCGTAGTTAAAGAAATAGAAAAATGAAAACCGACTTCAGCAGCAGCGTATGTGAAAGAAACAAAATTAAAAGGGCAAGAATTTTTTAAAAAACAATACAAAAAGTTTGATCTTATTTCGCTAGAGAAACTTGCAAAGAAAAAACACAAGAAGTCGAGTAGAAAGTAATGACACAATCGGGTAGAACGGTTAAAAAACCTGATAGATGGAATTACCCTTAGTCAGTACAGGATTAAGAGATTTTAATGGATAGGCATCATAAAGGAATAATAATCTAAAAACTTTTAGCTCACAAGTGAAAATCATACATTTATAAAAATGCTATAGAAAAATTTTGTTCAACATATATCATGGCTTTGCATGAATCAAAACCGTCTGATACCGTCTGTTCAACATATATCAGTTCCCGAAAACAAATTCTAATTAAAAAGTCACATTGCATATAATTAATTCGAATAATTTCCTTTAATATAAAAATTTTACCCGTACCATTCCAGTACGATGTATCCGGTCCAACTGAAAGAAGCCGTGATAGGGAGTACTAAACGAGAAACATTCATACACCTTAGAAATGACCTTTGGTTATTTTCTGTTCCAAGAGAAACTGTTAGAACTTTGTCTTGTTATTATAATACAGAAAGAATAAATCCAAGTTACAGGACAGAATTAATATTGCCATATGTGGGAACAATAACCGGAAAACATGAATGTCGATTTGTAAGTAAAGAGTCACTCTTATAACACTATTAATAACCCAAAGCACAAATGTAATAAGTCCTAAAATAATCAATTTCAAGCCAGTTAACCTGTCGTACACTATTCCCGATATAGAAAGTGAGGAAATGAAAACCTCGATATGGTCCAAAATAGAAAAAATTAAGGGGACATTAAGGCTTACAAAAATAAGAGAAGTATTAGACACCCAGATCCCCCTATTTACAAATGAGGACCAGAGATTAACGTATGTGGATAATAGATTTGGATTATTCTCATCCAATTTCTGGTGGAACATACTACTGACCGTATGTTTCGTGTTCGTGATTTCCCTGACCATGAGAATCTTACTGACTTTTAATTATGGAAAAATCCTGAGACTAAGAAGGCTAAACCCAAAGGAAGAACACGGGGAAACGGCTGAAATGCAGAAGTTAAACCCGGAACCCCACGAGAACGTCTAAGCCAAGAAAAGGGAAGACATTAGAAAACGAGTGGGTATAGAGGTCTCCACTCGTCCTTGCTATGTCTTGTTCCCTCATTGTAAGTGTAGTTTACGTAAAACCGTGTGGCTATGACGTTGCAACATGCGTTTATTAAACAGCACGGACGTGCGTGAACAATGAATGCATGAAATATTTTGTGATCTAAGACCTCAAATTTAATAATGTAGAGTAACTTATGTTTAAAGGATTGTTTTAAATCTAAGGGAGAATTGAATAAGTATTGAAGAATTAAATAAGCCTTGTATCGTTGTTTCCTTTCTCAAAACAAATTTGAAGACATCTCTGTTTTAGATTTCCCAATGGGAATTATATGTATTTGAAACCAACATGATAATAATGTCGTTTTATTTAAACCAATGTTTATGTAGTAATATTAGTTAATCTTTTTATATTGTCTTGTAGGGTAATCTTCACCCTAAAATGCACCTAATTGTATTGTTTATTAGGTATTAAGACTACTTGATTTTAAAGAACGTGTGATTCTGCCTCGCTATTTCTATTACAGGAAGTGGATTGACATATTGGAAATCGATCATTACAATGCGTTGTCCAGTAGAGATACAACCTAGTAGCATCTATTTTCATCATACCTCAACCTAAGAAGAGTACTCACCATAGACTCCAGGCAATTTTCATCCCAGATTGTTTGCGAAAATTATAGTTACGTTTGATCGTTGTTTCCTCGACCACGAACCATATCGCGTATCAGGTAACACTATATTTGAATCTCAATATCCAGTGCATTATCGAACTATATAATCACATAAATCCTGTGAGCCCCATCGACCAGTACAAGAAATAAGTACATAAATATCACCCTTGATAATCATTATGGACCCATGTAACGTACGACTGTATAGATATGACATTTGGTGACCCCAAAAATCATTTATGTGTCGCAGATTCACGCGTCGAATCCCTTTCCACCATTTTCTTGGAATCCATCCTATTATCTCTATCAAATGCGAAAAAATCAATTTCTGAAAATTTCTGAAAAATGGACCTGGAAACCAACCATTGAATTACAGAAACCAAAATTAACCCCAGTGACTTACTCCTTAGTGACAATATACCCCTCCCACAAGTTAAAGACAATATGTTGAAGGAGTAAATATAGTTTGATGTTGACCAGTTCCAAATCAAAACATCAATTCCCCTGTGATTAACCTAGGAATCACCGCAAAATTTAATAGACGCAAGCCAGGCACGAACAATTTTATAAGAGAACTATAATCTCTGAGTGCACGAATGAACAATTTTATACGAGAATTACGTTCTCTATGTGCTTTAAAATATCCCAAGAATGAAATGCTGAGAAGAAAATGAACGCAGTCCCAGTGTTCAACCCCTTAATGATAAGACACCCTATGAACTATCCAGAAACAGCAGGTGAGAATGAGCTATGATATCAAAATTCCATACACCTGTATGTGGAAGTATCATTTCTCGTTTGACAGTTTGAGAAGCAAGATGAACATAACCATGCTCAAACTGTTCTGTGAAGAAACTATATCGTAAATGTTTTAAAAAATTTTCCAAGACAAAAGGAGTGAAGGACCATAATTTATAACAGAAGGATTGAGTACGCTAAAAACACATGAATGGTGATGAAATAGGTGTGAATTTACATATGTTACATTTTAATAACTTCGATAACTTAAAAATTCCATTATCCTATCAGTAATGTTACATAGCAAACATTCCCAGTGAAAGTGTTCTAATGTTCACCAGTGAACGTGTTAAACATAATATTGTGTGCTTTAAGTCGTTCTTATATGGTGTGTAGATGTTCAGATAGAGTTATGTGTAGCGTTGTTGTACTATTCTTTTAATGTAGCGTAGATTGGAATCAGTGTGCCCTATAGTCAGCAAAATAAAAAAAAACTTATAAAACGTGAATTCTCAAAAAATCTTTTGTAAAGGTAGAATAGCCCCAACCTTGTTGAAAATGTAAAAGTCATCAGTGTTAGATGTAGAAAGAAAAAAAAATCTTTAGTATAGTAGCTAGGCTAGAACCATAAATAATCCTAGTCCAGTAGATGAACTTTAGAAAGGGATATATAATAAAATAAGAAAATTAATAGAGAAAATTTTCAGCACTCCTGATTAAGCTAAAATAAAAATATAAAATAATACAATGTCAATCAAAATTATGTAGAATAAATAGTTAATAAATAGCGAATATTTCAAAAACCCAAGGGCAAGCAAGTCCTAATGACGGGACGTCATTAAATAATGGGAAGGGTAATATGTACCTGAGTAATATGTGACATATTGAAAATACAAAGATTCTTTTCTTCTGAAGACAATTCTGAATTCCCCTTATTAAGTTAAATCCCGTTTCCAAGAGTCTAAATTGTTAATCAGCAAAAAGAAATACTGCCTTTTCGTTTCAGCCAAACCTTGGCGCTAATCACGGGAGACGGTTTTAAATTTCGCCGAGAAGATTGGTAATAAAAAAATCACTAAATACAATGTTTCTCAGGAAGCTAAAGTTATAACGTTTAATCATCCGAAATATTTAAAATAAATTATTGGACGAAGAGTTCACATAATGTAGTGAGTTTGCGAACATAATTCAGAATAGCGGCCCCCTCCATAGGACTTTGGCCAATCGTGAAAAAGCTGGTAAAGCGCAGAAGTTATATTTTTCTGATATAGTGAAAAATTGTTTTTCGTTTCAATCATATTTATGGATTGTCTCTATTGCCATCAACATTATTTTATAGAGCCAATTAAATCTTTGCCTTTGTTGTCGTCAGTTGAAGTGAAGCACTGTTGTACACCTAAATGTAAGTCTCAATAAAAACTATTGCTTTTCTATTTATGTCTATTTTATTTTATATGTCTTTATCTAGTCGCACGGCAGGTAATTAGTTCGTATGCCTCCAACGGTAGCGCTCCCAGGAATCTGATTTCTACATAACGTTAGAGGTAATTGATTTCCAGAAAACTCAAGGAAAAGAGGTTACATTTATATTGCTACATATTTTATTTTCTCGCTTTCAGCGGGTGGCGCGGTCCCCCATCAACATTACTCCCCATTGCTGTGGCGCAGGCCTCGATGGCAAAATCTTTAGCGCTATAAGTGGCGCTATCGAAGAACTTATAAGGTGTAAGTTCACAGCTTTAAAGCATAATATGACATTTGACGCGGTCAGTCTTTATTACCACATTTAACCCAATCTAAATTTTTTTTCGATACAGATTCTAATAATCGCCGAACTTCTCGTGATAATCGTCATGTCGCCATATATAATCCCCATATGCTTAAAAAGTACCAATGTCACATAAATGTCGAATATTTTGGAAAAATAGTTCCGATAAAGTATCTGTATAAATACATCTACAAGGGACATGATTGTGCTTCAATAAAGATTTTCTAAAATAAGCAGTGCATGGTTTACCATGAAGAACAAACCTATTTAGAAGGACGCAGAAATGAACTTAATGAAATTGGATTGCCGGAAGATATGATTTCCAGTAGAAATTTAATTGAGGAAGTTTTTGGAGGATGTTTGTCTAAACAAAGTTTAGCTTTAATGAAAATTCGAGTCATTTCGGCTTTAATCAAGAAATAAGTTAGTAAAATAAATGCGAAAATTGTCGATCACGTTCCAGGAGAATACAAATCGTATAATGTATGATTCTATAAAATATAAAGAAAAAGGAGGAATTAAATTTACTCCATAATTCCTCGTTTCAATTGACACAGCAGATTTACCACCACATGATTTAAAAATAAAAAAAAAATACAATAGTTACCTTTTTGCGTATTTTAGATACTTCAGAAGGATGTGTAATGGGACCTGTCTTATTGTTACTGAATTATGTAACAACATAATTAAGGCGAATATAATTACTGAGAAAAATCAGGAAAAGAAGTCCATGTATCCCGAGTTACAGTTGACTCTAGTAAAGGTCAACTTGGAGTTATTGTTCAACGCCACCAATTTTAAATTGGACCCGTATTTGCCATGGCTATACATAAGTCGCAAGGACAAACTTTGAATTTGCTGGCGTTGACCTTAGTACTCCAGTTTTTAATCATGGAATGTTATATGTTGCATTTTTCTCGTGTAAAAAGACAACCTAGCTTAAAAGTTCTGCTACCACCTGAGAATTAACGAAGAACATATAACGAAGTGTAGAAGGAAACCCTGACAACTACCAACGAAGCGTCTTATTGTTAGAGTGACATTTCTTTTTTGATAATCAATGCCTACCATACCTTTGTTAAAAAAACAAAGGTTTGGCTGTATGTATTTGATGATAATGAAAGACAAGCCGAGGTAAAACGATTAAAAAAATGGAAAATGATTTTGCAACTAAAATTGAAAATGAGACAGCAACTAAAATGTTAGTTGCTGGTGGTGATTTCTGACAGTGTTTACTAGTTCAACTCCGAAGCAACCGCAGTGAAAAACTCTATTTACCAAAAAAAGTCATCTTTGGAAGAATTTCAAACATATTTCCTTTAAGAAAAATATGCGGGTCGATCCTGAACAGGAAGCATTTGCAAAGTACACCCTCAAACTGGGAAATGAAAATCTTAAGAAAAATGAGCTTAATGAAATTGAATTACCGGAAGATATAATTTCCAGTGGAAATTTAATTGTAGAAGGATTTGGAGAATGTTTGTCTAAGCAAAGTTCAGATCTAATGAAGGATCGAGTTATTTTAGCTTCAATCAAGAAAGAAGTTAGGAAAATAAATGCGAAAATTGTCGATCGACTCCCAGGAGAACACAAATCGTATAAGTTATTATTCTGTAAAAGATAAAGCCAAAAGAGGAATCGAATTTACTCCAGAATTCCTCAATTTATTTGACACAGCAGATGTACCACCACATGACTTCAAAATAAAGAAAAATACGATAGTTATGCAATTGTGTAATTTAGATATTTCAGAAGGGATGTGTAATGGGGCCCGTCTTATTGTTACTGAATTATGTAACAACATAATTAAGGCGAATATAATTACTGGGGAAAATGAGGGAAAGAAGTCCATATATCCCGAGTTACAGTGGACTCTAGTAAATGTAAACTTGGATGTACTGTTCAATGACGTCAATTTCAAATTCGACCCACATTTGCCATGGCTATACATACGTCCCAAGGGCAAACTTTGAATTTGTTGGTGCTGACCTTAGCACTCCAGTTTTTAATCATGGAATGTTATACGTTGCATTTTTCTCGTTTGAAAAGACAACGTAGCTAAAATGTTCTGCTACCATCTAAAAATGAACGAAGAACATATAACGAAGTGTGGATGGAAGCCCTGACAGCTACCAACAAAATGTCTTAATGTTAGAGTAATATTTCTTTTTTGATCCTTAATGCCTACCCTACCTTTGTTTAAAAAAAACAAAGGTTCGGCTATATGTATTTCATAATGACGAAAGACAAGCCAAGGTAAAACGATTCAAACAAATTGAAAATGATGGTGATGATTATTATGTTTTGGATTTTGACATGGATAAGGTCATCAATGCCTATCATACTTTTGAAAAACAAAAACCTGCACTAGATAAATCGTTGAAAGAAAAAGAAGTTTTTGTCCCTGGACATGAGCAATTAAAGGAAATAAAGGTTCGGCAATATGTCTTTAGTAATGAGAAAACACAAGTCAAGGCAAAAGTTAAAGGTCCAATAAAAAAACAAAAAAAAAAATTACAAAGGCACCACTCCTATTTTAAGGTCCAATTGGAATTCATTACATCAAGACAAGACTCAAGAGTTCTGGGGACCGGTAGCAAATCTGTCGGGCTTCTGGTACTCTATATATATATATATATATATATATATATATATATATATATATATATATATATATATATATATATATATATATATATATATATATATATATATATATATATATATATATATATATATATATATATGAACCGTTTCCCTTCTTCAGTGTTTTTTTTTTTCAATTTAATTGGTTATGCCTTTTCACATTGACTTTCCGCGTTTTCTTTTTTTTTCTTTTTTGGAATTTTTCTTAAATATATTTTTTTTTTCGCAAAAAATAAGAGAGGCGTCTGTCCTTTCAAAATAGAAATGTCAATATGCCAATTTTAAGAAAAATAAAAAAATCATGATTCCGATTTCGAGGTTGGGCCCCAGCACTCTGCATATGACAAGCTTGTATACATTTATCCTCGTTGTAAGTATCAACCTCCAAATCAATCACCTTTGTTTGCTTCTCTTTCCGTGGGAAAGGGAGGTCTCCACATAGAAGACATAAAAGCTAAAGGCAATGACTTTTCATCAATAGTTTCGTAGTTCCAGGCATCTTTACAGGTTTGTATTGGGTTTTGCATAACATATTGGTGATGTCGCAGCATTTGATGGCGTTGTTCTTCTAACGTAATAGTTTGTTCTTCGTCATTTTAATTTTTGACTCGTTCTTATTTTGGCTGTCGCTTTTCTTCTAACAGCACAATACATTGTTCTCCACTTCATTTCTGACGCATTTTGATACTAGCTTTATAACTATCGCTTGTCATTCTCGCTATCGTTTATCCTTTTACCTTTTATGTTTCTTTGTTCTTTACTTTGCTTTTTAATTGGTTCTATTTCCTCGTGGTCACATGTCTTGTAACAGCATATTTTTTTGTTCTTCACTTTTGTTCTTGACTCGTTTTAATTCTTGCTACCACTTATCTTTAAACCAAATGTTTCATTGTTCTTCACTTTTTGTATTTGACGCGTTGTAATTACTGCTGACGTAAGTATTCTAACTGTATATTTTTTTGTTTTTTAAGTTTATTTTAAAATCACTTTATAATTTTTTTAATACCCTTTACCTTAGCTGCTTGGATTGGTATTGTCACATTTTATGGTCTAGGTTGTTTATTTGTATTCTAGGGATTATGAAACTGTTTCGTCAAAAAAGTATCGAGACTTACACTATAAAGAGAAATTTATTCATCCGATTTTAATATCACCTCAAAATTCTTAAAAATAGTTCCCTTGGGTGTCAATGCACTACTCCCAGCGCAATTTCAATGATTCATAGACTTCCTTGAAGTCAGCTTCCGAAATGCCCTTTAAAGTGTTGGTTACAGCCCTCTGGATGGCGGTAACGTCATCAAAACGGTGACCTTTTGGGGCGGTTTTGAATTTGGGGAACAGAAAAATGTCTCCCAGGCGTAAATCAGGGCTATACAGAGGCTGTTGTAAAGGTGAAACCCCTATCCGGGCCAGGTACAACGTCACATTGAAGGCGGTGTGGCTTGGGGCGTTGTTGTGGTGGAGCTTCCATAGTTCAGCAATCTCTTGTCGTCTCCTCTTCATTTCTCAGTGCAGTTATCCAAGGACGTCTTTATAGAAAGCAGCAGGGACAGTTTGTCCTTGAGACATAAACTTGCTGTGTACCACCTCACGGTTGTCAAAATGGACAATGGTCTTCACCTTTGACTTTGCCATCCATGCCTTCTTGGGGCGGAAAGACCCCTTTGTGTGCCACTCGGAACTCTGGCGTTTGGTCTCAGGGTTGTATTGGAAAAGCCATGTTTCGTTGCCTGTTATTATAACATCTTAAAAAGTCTGCTTTGCCTTCCACAACCTCCGCCATTTCGTGGCACAGGTCAAGTTGTTATTGTTTCTGTTCATCACTCAGCACTTTTGGAACCAATTTTGCACAAACTTTTCTCATGTTGAGATTTTCGATTACTATGTTGTGTACCGTCAACATACATATGTTAAGTTTTTCTGCTATGAATTGCAGAATCAATCGAAGTTTGGAGCCCAAGAGTCCTTTAACTTTTGACACCTTTTCATCTGATGAACTCGTTGAAGGGCGTCCATATCAATCTTTGTCCTGAACTGTCTCTTGCCCGTCTTTGAAGACCTTGTGCCAATAAAAACCTGGGCTTTTGACATGGCATGGTCTCGATAGGCCTGCTCAGTCAAGGCAAGAGTCTCTGGAACAGTTTTGCCCAAGAGAAAGCAGAATTTGATGGCGTATTGCTGCTCTGTCTTCCGCTCCATTTTTTTTATCCCATGACCAAAATGAAAAAAACAAACTTTGCAAAACTAACAATCCCGACTCTCTCACTGTCCAGAAGCAACTGCTTCGGGGTGTGATGATTTGGCAAGACCCCAGTCACTGATACCACCTATTGAGAGTACTCTGGTGGCAATTGGAAGGTCTCGCGTTGGATAGTCTCATTACTTTTTGGATGCAGCTTTAAGAAAAATTACACTATGTATTTTATAATTAGCTATGTTCCTTTTGCAATGTTTTAGGCGTTATAGATATACAAAATGATACGCTCACTCCTGTGGGGGGGGGAGAGGAGACAGAAATGATATAATTTCTTTTATTGAAATGTGGTAATAATTAAGACGTCGTTCATGTCATTTTTCTTGTCAATCATATGTTTCTTTTGAAGTTTTTGCCAGCATAATAGAAATTAAAAATAATAAGACCACTACTGACGCAAATAAAACTTAAGTATGCTCATGAAATGCGGTCAAAAACATGACGTCACTCATGGGATTTTTTTCTAAGATAAAGGCTAAAAGGCTCTTAACGAATTTTCTCAGACTCGTGACCTGTATGGATCGTTTTTTTAGGCCAGAAAAAATCGGGGTTCCAATTTGCCAAAAAAAATATGGAACCGTTTTCAAGAAAAAAGACATAAATACAGATATAATTATAGCTTATTATAAGAGATAAGATATATAATATATAGGAGGGGTTGTATCGTTTTTAGTATGTATGACGCATAACAATTTAAAGTAGCGGTCGGCACCTTTTCTTTTTTTGGCAAAAACATAAGCGGTAAAAGCCGGCAATGAACAAACGGAACGGAAACGAAAATGTTAAAAAAAAAACCGAAATCCGTTTATGTTATTACTTTTGTTTACCGAAAAAAAGAAACTACCTATTTTTACTTAAAAAACGGCCGTTTTAACAGATATTTCTGTTTTTTTTTCAGTTTCTTTAGATTTACGAGAGTAAAGAGAATATTTATTAATATAGATTAATAAAAAAGACCAAATATACAAAAAGACCAAATACATGAAAAGACCACATAAATTAAAATTTATCACCTAAAACATTCAGAGTTCAAGTGACTTTGCAGTCATTCGTGAGCACTGCTTTCGCGTAAAGTACCCAGCAATACTAAAAGCACTCTCACTGGGTACTGAAGTTGCAGGGACTAATAGATGCATACATGCAATTTCACTTAACTCCGGGTAAGCGTAAAAGTTTTGAGACCAAAATTCTAGTGGATTAGAATTATTTTGTCCTGATCTTCGTCTCTCGCTCAAAAACACAGGAACTCTCTCCTCATATGCCCTGAGAATAATTGCTGCCACGCGGTCAATGCTCATACTGTTGGCATTTTGCCTCGTAGAGTTCATCCGTAACCCAGTCATGTCGCGAAACTTAGAAAACAAGCTGTCTTCTTGATCAAGAGTCTCTGGTGACACTTTTCAGTTAGTCTCTGCCTTCGTAGGAGCGACGTCAATAGGGAAAGACGTGGAGTTCAATTGGATTGGATCGAGTTCTTCTGTGCTTCTCTGCTCGGAGATGAATTGCTGGAGAAGCGAGCAGATGGACTGACGAGCTGACTCTCTGTCTACATGTGTCATTTTTTCATAAATTGCAGGATCCAAAAAGCCAGCTCTTGTGAAGAGCATCATATCAAACTTAGGACTGACTGAAAAATATCTCCTGAGCTGAACAACTAGAAGTTTCTTCAGCCCATTGATTGACTCAGCCATAATACTAGTATATGGAGTCTGACAAAACAACACTAATCCCTTGATCATCAGCACAACTTTGCTTGCCGAAACATAATTGTACCCACTAGCTATCACTGCTGCCTGTTTGAACAGGCGAAGAACCTCAATGGCAGTTTCCATGATGGACCACTCATTGCTCTGAAGTTAGAGCTCTCTAATCTTAGTGTCACGTAGGTTTTGGTTGAAGAAGTGGTGCAGTGGCTCTTTTCGGGAACAAAACCTTTCTATCGTGGTAAGTGTGTTGTTCCATCGAACATTCATGTCTTTTGTGATGGATGGAATAAGATTATATGTCTTGCAGAAAGCTTCAAAAATATCGTGGGATTTGGAAGATACTTTCAGGATTCTAACCAGCTTTCGTATTTTTACCAGTGCTGGTCCCAGCGTCAATACTTCACTAGAGACGCCTCTTTGTCTAGGTATTTAGCTCTAACTATCGCTGTCAAGGTGTGGATCATTTAGTTCTGAGCTACTATCATCATCATTACTGCAGTCGGTATACTCAGTTTCTTCAATGTCATCATCTCCTACAATCAGGTTAGGAAAGTCATCTTGTTCAGCAGTATCAACGTTGTCATCAGATTCTGAAATGGATCCTCAATCATTTAGGTGGGGAACACTCACTAAATCTGCCTGGTTTCTGCATTCCCACAGCTTAAGGGCATTAGTCACCACATTATGCAGGTTGTGTGCAAAGCATGAGCTTCGCATAATGGCACCGTCTCTGAGAGCCTATACTATATTAGCTCCCGAATCAGTAATTATAAAGTAGACTTTCCGTAGAATTCTGAACTTCTGGAGGCTACTATGGATTGCACGAAGAGTAATGGCGCTAGTGTGAGCAACTTTTAGTCTCTTAAACTCAAGGATTCTATGCACCAAAGTGAGCTTGCCGTCAGTGCTTTTCATCACATAATGAGCTGCAATACCTAGAAAGCCAGACCCCGTTCTTGAAAACCAGCAGTCTAGGATCAAATTCATATTCCGGACTTTCTGGAGTTCAGCTTTGAGCTGCTTGACCTTCCTTTTCTTTGCTGTAACTAGATGTCTTGCAACAGTACGAGCTGAGGGGCCAGTAAGACCTCCTGTAAGTTTAGAGATTAGAGCCTTTACTCCTGGTTTTTCAAATATTGAAATAGGAAGCTTGTCAATGCAAACCGTTTTGCTACACAACTTGTTCAGCTTCAGCTGCTGCTGCTTTGTTGACTTCAAAAAATTTCATATATCCCTTTTCTTTCCAGTGCCTTCAAATCGAGTTGGGTTAGTTTCACATGATGTGCTCGGCATGCTGAGCTGAGACAAGGCTGTAGAATGTGACTTCTTTGGAACAGTACTTAGGTTGTTCAGCAATTTTGTGTTTAGCCATAAGGTGATTTTTATACGATGTTGCAGACCCCTTTGTTGACTTCACATCTTTTTTGCAGTAATTGCAGGTAATTAGAGTAGCTTTCTTATTCCTGGTCCCAAGTTGCTCCCACAACTTGACTTTCTTTGATGGAGGGCCCTCTCCAAGTTCTGAGTCAGAACTTGATGAAATATTTCATGCCAGATTTGATGTCATTTATGACAGCATGTGCATCGGTACCTGCAAAGCTTATCATTACTAAGAGCATGGAGCAGTTTAGGTCTAGTTACTCCTGCGAATGCAAAAAAGAGTATGAAAGAAGAACAATTAAAGGAAAAAAGACGCTTCTCTGTAGGACAGAGCATAATTTTATTCCATAAGCAAGTATCTTTTTTCTGTATTAGTGAATACTCCTCATATGTTATATTAAGGTAAATAAAAGTATAATATTAAAAAAAGCAGGAAAAAGTAAAGCGTAGGCCCAGGACTCTCTGATGTAGCTAGAAGATTTTACAATGCAGATAATAGATTGACTAATTAGACCATTGGAAATAAGCTGCTCCAAATATTTACTAAAGTATATGACATTTTTACGGTAAAGAATATCGAGGCTATTCACATTTCCTTCCTGGGTGCTGCAAGTGAACATGCCTAAAATCAAAATGTCATTTGAGAATTTTGTACCCTCGTGCTGAAGGTTAAAATCATCAACACGATCAGCATACTCCTTTGTTTAACAGTCCCTCCATTATAAATTTCAATCAACTAATTCAATAATTTAGATGTGAGAAACCAGGAGTAAAGGAGCAGATTAGTTCCTCCTGATCAAACAACTTATTTCTTTCTGTATATTGTTCACTCAATTTGGCTGTAAAGTTGCACATATGATAAAAAAAATCTCTTACTGTGGCTGGGTTCCAACCTTTTACTTTTCGTAAGCCTAGTAAGCCCTGCAGCACTAGCAGAGGCAAAATCAGCAAGATTCGTTGAGTAGTTCCTATATCTGACCATTGGATATCAAAGATTTTCTGTAGTTCCGCTTCTGCTAGTGCTACAGGGCTTACTAGGGTAGTGAAAATTAAATGGTTGGAACTCACCCTGTATATCCTGTTTATGTTGGTTGGCTCTGTGCCTTACACTACAGGGGGAACTAATCTGGGTGAAGGTGCAGTTTAGCAACCCCTGATAAAAACAACTTATTACTTACTGTATATTATTCAGTCAATTGGGCTGTAAATTTGTTCAGATAGGGTTCAGTAGAAGTTGGATGTAAACAAATCACTTCTTAGTGTATATCCTGGTTCTATTTTCAGGGCCTCTGCACCCTACGCTACTGGTGTAGCTAATCTGCACCTTTACCTAACCAGGTAACCATCTACTTACCAAGACTAACCAAAGGGTGTAAATCCAAAGAGACTGCTTTAGATTAAGTTTTACTATGGTGAATGTTTTCTTCAATAGCAAATCTTTTCTTCGGAAGACGAAGACAGCGGTGTTCGATAAATTGCAAGTATCGCTAATCCAGTTCCGCTTCTGCTCATGCCGAAGCTCAATCTCTTCATTATCAAATCTTTTATTCGGAAGACATAAAGACAGCGCTTTTCGATAGTTGGCAAGTATCGCTAATCAAATAAAAGTCGCTAGACTGCGCTATGTTGCTTTTCTTAATAAAAACACTTAAAATTAATAAAAAGGGGTTTAAAAAAAACAGAAACGGAAAAAACGGCCAGAAAAAAAACGAAACAGAAACAGGAACAGTACTAAAAAACGGCTACCTGTTTTCTGTTTTTTCCGTTTTCCCAAAAAAAACAGAACAGAAAACGGTAGAAAAAAAAAACAGAAACAGAAACAGGCGCGGCGCCGACCCCTAATTTACAAAAGAAACATAACTACAGCGCCTCTCTCTTTTTTTGGGTTTTGTTTTTTTACATTGACTTTCTACATTTGCTTCGTTTTTTTCTTTATCTTTTTTGGCATTGTCTTTAAATATATTTTTTGTATTTCACTGAAGAGAGTTGGTTGTGCTTTCGAAATATTTGCTTGTTTTTTTAAAATATTTTTGTTTGGACCTAAGACCCCCATTTTCGAACGTTGTTTCTTCTTTATATCAGTGCCCAATTCTTACTCTAGGTGAGGTCAGAAGGGTAAAATACCATAAGTCATAAAATAATAATATAATACATAATTGAAATAATTAATAACTGAAAGGTTATCTTCTATTACTTGAAGTCCGGGGAGACCAAAATTGACACCAAATATGAGAAATTCTATTGTTTAATACCCCATTTCCACCCAAGCTAGGTCAGATGAAGATAAAAAATCACTATCTTAATTAGTACAGTATTTGGGGGCTTTAAAAGTCGTTTCCTATTAAATAAAGTCTGGGGAGACCAAAAATGACGTAAGAATTCAAAAATTCTACTACTTAGTTGAGTAATTGAAGAAAAAAATTGGAAAAATATGGTACTAAGTGATAAAATTTTTCAGTTTTGATTCCATTTTCAATCTCCTCGGACTTGAATTAACAGGAAATGACATTTAAATGCAGAAAACATTGCAAGACTTTAAATTCGTGATGTCCACCCCCTTTTCCCTGAAATAAAGGCGTATCTCTGCAAATTCAAGATTGGCAATGTTATTGAGCAAATTTTCCTCAACAGTTGGATACCAAAACCTTTTCGGTTGCTCAAAATACCAAGGTTTGGCCTTTTTCTTAGTTTTATTAGACAGCTTCTGTTTTCCCCAAGAACATATAATGACCGATTCAATAATAGGACCCACTAGCAGATCCCCACCGCAGTGGAAATTGTTGCTAAAACCTCGGTTCTACGGATGTTTTTACTTTAAACACTGAAAATTAAAATTCTGCATCAAGCCGATTTTAAGAGTTAGTGACAACCCTCTGGATGGCGGCAACTTCATCAAAACGGTGATATTTTCTTTCAGGGCGGATCAATTTGGGGAAAAGAAAAAAGTCTTACAGGCTTAAATCAAGGCTATACAGAGGCTGTTGTAAAGTTGAAACCCCTATCTGGGCCAGGTACAACGTTACTTGGAAGTTGGTGTGGCTTGGGGCGTTGTTGTGGTTGAACTTCCATCGATCAGCAATCTCTTGTCGTCTCCTCTTTACGTTTCAGTGCAGTTGCGCAAGGACATCTTTGTAGAAAGCAGCATTGACAGATTGTCCTTGAGGCATAAACTTGCTTTGTACCACCTCACGGTTGTCAAAAACGACAATGAACATTGTCTTCACCTTTGACTTTGCCATTCTTGCCTACTTGGGGCGCGAAAACCCCTTTGTGTGCCACACGAAACTCTGGCGTTTGGTCTCAGGGTTGTATTGGAAAACCTATGTTTCGTTGCCTGTTATTACGGCATCTAAAAAGTCTGCTTTGCCTTCCACAACCTCCACCATTTCGCGGCACAGGTCAACATGTAATTGTTTCTGTTCATCACTCAGAACTTTTGACACCAATTTTGGACAAACTTTTCTCATGTTGAGATTCTTGGTTACGATGTTGTGTACCGAAAACTTGCACATATTAACTTCTTTTGCTATGAATTGCAGAATCAACCAACCTTCAGAGTCTAAGAGTCCTTTAACTTTTGACACCTTTTCATCTGATGAACTCGTTGAAAGGCGTCCAAATCTATCTTTGTCCCGAACTGTCTCCTGCCCGTCTTTGAAGTCCTTGTGCCAGAGCAAATCCGGGCTTTTGACATGGCATGGTCTCTATAGACCTGCTCAATCAAGGCATGAGTCTCTGAAGCAATTTTGCCCAAGAGAAAGAAGAATTTGATGGCGTATTGCTGTTCTGTCGTCCGCTCGATTTTTTTTATCCCATGACCAAAATGAAAAAAACAAACTTTGTAAAACTACCAATCCTCTCTCTCTCACTGTCCAGAAACAACTACTTTGGGGTGTGATGCTTTGGCAAGACCCAAATCACTGATACCATCTATTGAGAGCGCTCTGGTGGCAATCGGAAGGTCTCGCGTTGGACAGTCTCATAACTTTTTGAATGTACCTTTTAGACCCAATTACACAATTTATTTTATAATTAGCTATGTTCCTTTTGTGATGTTGTAGGCGTTATAGATTTAAAAAAGAATACGTTCAGTCTTGCGGGAGGGGGGGGTGAGAGGAGACAGAAATGATATAATCTATTTAATTGAAATATTGTAATAATTATGACGTCGTTCATGTAATTTTTCTTGTCAATCATATGTTTATTTTGTATTTTTTGCCAGCAAAATAGACACTAAAAACAAAACGACCACTACCGAGGCAAATAAAACTCAAATATGCTCTTGAAATGCGGTCAAAAATATGACGTCACTCATGGGTTTTTTTTCCAAGATAAAGGTTCTTAGCGATATTTCTTGAACTCGTGACCTGTATGGATCGTTTCTTTAGGCCAGAAAAAAAATATGCAGTTAGAATACTTTCGTCAGCGGCAAATACATCGCGTCAAAAACAAAAAGTGAAGAATAAAGAAACATCCGGCTCGAAAATAAGTGGCAGCAAGAACTAAAACGAGTCAAAAATAAAGATGAAGAACAAAAAAAAATAAGCTGTTTAAAGCCATTTGACAACGAGGAAATAGAACTAATTAAAAATGAAAGTTAAGAACATAGAAATATTTGGAAAAAAATGAGTGGCAGCGAGAATGACAAGCGATAACGAGAAAGGTAGTCTTAAAATGTGTCAGAAATGAAGTGAAGAACAAAGAATTGTGCTGTTAGATGAAAAGTGATAGCGAAAATAAGAACGAGTCAAAAATTTAAGTGAAGAAGAAAGAAATATTACGTTAGAAGAACGACGCCATCAAATGCTTGGACACCACCAATATGTTTTGTAAAACCCAATACAAACCTACAAAGATGCCATAAAATACGCAACTATTGATAAAAAGTCATTGCCTTTAGCTTTTATGTCTTCTATGTGGAGACCTCCCTTTCCCGAGAAAAGAGAAGCAATCAAAGGTGATTGATCTGGAAGTTGATACTTACAACAAGGATAAGTACACACAAGCTTGCCATATCAAAAAAATATTTAAGGAAAATCTCAAAAAAAGCAAAAAAAGCAAACGCGAAAGTCAATGTGAAAAACAAAACCAATAAAATTGAAAAAAGCCACTGAAGAAAAGAGATGGTTGTCCTTTGTTCATGTTGTGTAGGTTTTTTTTCGCAGTGTTCGTGTGTACTATTTTTGAAAGTACTATTGTACATGTGTACTATTTTCGTATTTTCGTATAGTACATGTGTACTATAGGTATTAATGATCAAAAAGAAATATCACTCAAACAATAAGATATTTTGTTGGTAGTTGTCAGGGCTTCCTTCCACACTTCGTTATATGTTCTTCGTTCATTTTCAGATCGTAGCAGAACTTTTAAGCTACGTTGTGTTTTCACAAGAGAAAATACAACGTATAACATTCCATGATTAAAAACTGGAGTACTAAGGTTGGCACAAATAAATTCAAAGTTCCCCCTTGCATCTTTTGTACAACCATGACAAATGTGAGTCAATTTATAAAATGATGTCGATGAACAGTACATCCAAGTTTACCTTTACTAGAGTTCACTGTAACTCGGGATATATGGGCTTCTTTTCCTCATTTTCCCCCAATAATTATATTCGCCTTAATTATGTTGTTACATAATTCAGTAACAATAAGACAAGCCCCATTACACATCCTGTCTGAAATTCCTAAATTACGCAATAGCATAACTATCGTATTTTTCTTTATTTTTAAGTCACTTGGAGGTAAATCTGCTGTGTCAATTGAATTGAGGAATTCTGGAGTAAATTCAATTCCTCCTTTTTCTTTATCTTTTACAGAATCATAACTTATACGATTTGTATTCTCCTGGAAGGCGATCGACAATTTTTGAATTTATCTTACTAACTTCTTTCTTGATTGAAGATAAAACGACTCGATCCTACATTAAATCTAAACTTTGTTTAGACAAACATTCTCCAAATACTTTCACAATAAAATTTCCACTGGAAATTAAGTTCATTTTTAGGAAGATTTCCATTTCCAAGTTTGAGGATGTACATTGCAAATGCTTCCTGTTCTGGATCAAGCCATATATTTTTCTCAAAGATAAGATGTTTGAAATTCTTCCAAAGATAATTTTTTTTATTGATAAATATAGTATTTTACTGCGGTTGCTTCGGAGTTGAACTGGTAAACACTGTCGGAAATCACCTCCAGCAACTAACATTTTCCCACCAAAGGGTAGGTTTGGATTTGCAATGGACCGCCTCAACTCGATCCATATTTTGTAAGCCAAACTTTGGAAGCTTGGGTGCATCGTCAAGTAGGAAAATATCTACTTGAGCTAATTCTAAACCTCTTCTTGAACCAGGTCTTATACAGGAAACAGAATCAGAGGAAAGTGGAACTTTCAAGCTAAAATTATTGTGTGTTGTTAGTCCTAATGGCAATAAAGTTGCTGCTATTCCTGTATAGCCATACATTGTATTTTGTAATTTTTTCCACACAGGATTTGATACAAGGTCTTATAAACAAACGTTTTATCGGTACCACCTGGTCCGTTTAAAAAAAATATTTTTCTAATAAAACTAGCTTATTGACAGCTGGTAAAATATTTTCAACAATTTCAAGCTGTTTTCCTTGCAAAAGCCGATTCATACTATTTCCAGTATCAGATGACTCATTAGAATTTGGAAATTCTAAGCTATGGTCATTTTCACAGATCTCAGTGTTGTCCATGCCGTATCGTTCCACCCAAAAACTAAAATTTCGACCTTCTATTGCCGTCTTATTTAACTTCGATGCAATAATACAATAAGAATGCTTTACTGCTAGATCTTAGGATAAATTATTTCTTCTTTCATGCAAAATAAAAATTTTTCAAACAACTGATTTTTGAATCTTTCCTAAAGAGCTTTCGGATCTGTAGGATTACCAAAAACAAGAGTCTGTGTGAAGAGTATTCACATTACAGAAGGCATTTTGGATAGTGCCGATTCTTCTAGGGCGTCGAACCACTGTTTATTTTGAATTCAAGGCCATGAGCCAGACATGCTTTTTTGTATGTGGAATATACAGCGTTATCAACTGTTTTAAGATCTTTAAAACTTGTTGCATTCTTCACATGATATAAAAGTACACGTAAATAGAAGCACTTGGGAAAAGCTGCAAAATTTACGTTGTAAATTCGTCCAGTGACACGTAATTGACGGATTCTTTGTTCCCACGTACTGGTATTGCCTTTCTATTTTTAGTGTTTATTCATTTCCCAATAATAGAGAAAATTCCTTCTTTTTCATTCCTATTTATATTGATCCTTTATATAGAAAAAATATGGAGCCGTTTTCGAGAACATACATACATACTTAAATACATATATATATACATTCACAATTATTACTCACACATAAAGATACTGTACTATCTTTATATGTGACCAATAATTGTGCATGTATGTATTTATGTGTGTATGTATGTTCTGAAATCGGCTCCATATTTTTTCGAGAAAATTAGTACTTGGGATATTCAGAGGTTTAAAAAAATGTTAAGAGCTTTAATTTTGGTTTTTTCAACTGACATCATTTAGTATTATAGTACATCATATAAGCATTTCTTATTACATCATAAATGGCATCATATGAGCATTTTATTTTATGATGTCATGCATAGTATAAATAAGATTGTTGAGTTTCCAACGCAACAGTTATTTATATAATATAATGTTTGTTTGACAACCTAGACATTCATTGGCAGCAACACCAATATGGTCAGCTAAAGCAAAGGTCATTGCTAAATTGTCTGAAGTAATCGAAATCCAAAAATGTTTCAAAAATAAAAATGAAGCGAAAAGACACGCAGTTAGAATGAATGCTACACCGAGCATGTGAACAAGTCAGAAATGAAAATTAAGAGCAAATACACACGTGATTAGAAGAACAGCTATGGCTTGTCAAAAATTAAGATGAAGAGCAGACAAACATGTGTGTCAAAAATAAAAATGAAGAGCAAAGAAACGCGCGGTTAGAAGACATGTGACACCGAGCATGTGAGCGAGTTAAAAATGAAAATGAAGAGCAAAGAAACGCGTGGTTAGAAGACATGCGACACCGAACATGTGAGCGAATCAATGAAAATCAACCTGGACAGCGAGAATCAAAACGTGTCAAAATTAAAAATGAGAGCGATGATGATTGGGTTTGGGATTTTGACATGGAAAAGGTCATCAATTCCTACCATACCTTTTTTTAAAAAAAGTTTTTCGGAGATAGTTATTTTATAATTACGAAAGATAAGCCAAAGTAAAACGAACGAAATAAATTGAAAAAGATAGCGATGATGATTGGGTTTTGACATGGATAAGGTCATCAATGCCTACCATACCTTTGAAAATCCAAAATATGGACTAGATAAATCGTTGGAAGAACAAAGTGTTTGTCCCACCACCTGAATAATCATGGCAGCGCAATCGCGCTGCCTAAGTAAAGAACGATTTTTGCACAATGTATTATTTATTTTCTTGGGTTAGACCAGAGCACTTCGTATCGAATGAGTTGTCGTAAAAACTTTTAAAATGGCTCATTCGATTGGAAATTGGAGTGGCAAGTGCCTTTTTTCATAGTCGAAAGTAATTGGAAGGCAAATAACACCCCTTTTACGCCCACTATTTCCGCAAACACATCCAATCAAACTTTTGAGATAGTCATTTTGTTCAGCGTAGTTGATTTCCAGATAGAAATTATGTTTTTTGAGGAGGACACTCCCCCACAGCCCTCAGGGTAAGGGTTGTAAGTTATGCCCTTGGGGGAAAATAAGACTTTTATAGAAAGTGTTGTCGAAGAAATTTCACAAAGGCTCATTCGATTGGATATTCAAAGGGCTAGTGCCCTTCTTAGAATTTATCTTTTTGAGGAGGACACTTCTCCGCAGCCCTCAGGGCAAGGGTTATAAGTTATACCATTGGGGCATATAAGGTTTTTATTGAAAGCTTTGTCGTAAAAACTTGAAAAGGGGCGCATTCGATAGGAAATTCAAAGGGCTAATGTCCTTTTTAATAGTCGAAAATGATTGGAGGAGAACTAATCCCCCCCTCATGCCCGGCTTTTCCCAAAACCCGTACAATCAAAATTTTTTGATAGCTATTTCGTTCGACGTAATTAAAAAATCGGGAAATTCGGTTTATATAGATGACACCCCCCCCGCCCCCCGTTTAGTCCCCAGGGTAAGGGTTGTAAGTTATGCCCTGGGGGCATATAAACATGGAAAACTTTGTCGTAGAAACTTCAAAAAGTGCACATTCCATTGAAAATTGAAATGATTATTGACCTCTTTAATAGCCAAAAGTAATGTGAGGGCAACTAACCCCCTCAAATTACAATAACAACTCTCCCACCCACCATTTTCCCAAACGTATACAATCAAAATTTTGAGATGAGCCATTTTTTTCAACGTAGTTGAAAGTTTTGGAAATTATATCTTTGAGAATGACAACCCCCTAGAGCCCTCAGGGCAAGGGTTTGTAAGTTATGCTCTATGGGCATATGAGGTTTTTATAGAAAGTATTGTTGTAAAACTTCAAAAAGGGCTCATTCGATTGAAAACTGAAAGAACTAGTGCCCTTTTTAATAGTTGAAAGTAATTGGAGGGCAACTAACCCCTTCTCAAACCCACCATTTCCCCAAATGTATCCAATCAAAGTTTTGAGATGTGCATTTTGTTCAACATAGTTAAAAGTTCTGAAAATTAGTTTTTTTAGGTTAACAACAGTAGTAAGTACACATGGAATTTGCGGCCATTACAGTCCCTGGCAGCTTTCCACGGCATAGTCTCCAGCCAGCGGTTATTTGGCAGTGTATACTGTCCTCAAAGAGGTTTTTTTTCTGTTTTTGTTGTCAATTACACAATGAAT